>NW_016107645.1:1084411-1093773 GCF_001604975.1 Cebus imitator
AAGCAGAACCTGAATTGTCAAGTGAATGATACGTAGTCTTCACAATTACCCTTGAACATCTCCTTGTACATGTCTAACAAACACATTCTTTTCTCATAAGAACCAAAGCAAGAGGCACCTTTGTGATTATGTATTCAAGACACCTTATAAAATATATCTCATCTGTATCATCTCCAATAATAACCAACCAGCCATCTAATAGCAATGTCAAAATGATTAAAACAAAAAATACCAATATGGTTGTGACCTGCTTTAAGGAGAGTATGTGTGTGTGTATGTGTGTGTGTATGTGTATATATATATGTATATATATATGTGTATATATATGTGTGTGTGTATATATATACATATATATTTATTTATTTTATTTTATTTATTCATTTATTTTTTTGAGACGGAGTCTCACTCAGTCGCCCAGGCTGGAGTGCAGTGGCATCATCTCGGCTTACTGCAACCTCCAGCTCCCTGGTTCAAGCGATTGTCCTACCTCAGCCTCCCGAGTAGCTGGGATTACAGGCAAACACCACCAACCACAGCTAATTTTTGTATTTTTAGTAGAGACAGAGTTTCACCGTGTTGGCCGGGATGGTCTTGATCTCCTGACCTCGTGATCCACTTGCCTCAGCCTCCTGGAGTTCTGGGATTACAGGTGTGAGCCACTGTGGCTGGCCTTTGTGTACTTATACTAGAGGAAAACAATTGAATGGAACTATCAAAAGGATAATTTATGTAAAAATAAACACCATTATATGAGATATATTGTAGGTGCTATATAATGTTAGTTTCATAATTGTTTTCCTTACTCGAGACTTAAATTTAAACCTGTAAAAATAATTCACTGGGATATCCAATTATAGGAATACATTTGTAAACTGGGATAATTTAGTAACTACAAAATATTAAATATCTATAAAAAGGCCTAGGCCTTGCATTAGAGACTTAACCCATAATCTTTCATTTATTTACCATAATTCTCTATTAGATATGGATTATCACTTTTAAGTTACTTATATATTCATTGAGTTCCAGCAACATATTCAAATTCATATGTGGTAATATAAAAGCTGCTCTTCAACTATAAAACAGTCTTTCTTGAAAACTCATGTTCTTTTTAATATAGACCATTTCATTTCAAATCCTATATATTTTACAAATGTTTCTTTTTCCAGAAATCTTCTCTGATCACTCTGGCTGGAAGTCATTTATTCCATAATAGGCCTCCAGAGTAACTTTACTGGGACCTTTCTGTGGTGCTTAGCATTTTCTACATTTTTACATTTATTAGTTTCTCAGTATTTTCACTGTAATTTTATTTCTTCTCCCTTCATCTCTCCTTCTATATTCACAGTGATAGATCTTTCACTAGAATATGTTTACTAATGTTTTAGAAAGAGCCAATAAATGATATGCAGCACTGCTCCCAAACCTATTCTTATTATGACAAACATAGACAATTAAAGCACTGACATTCTCCTTAGATTACAGGTGGATTAGCTTATCTCAATCAATAACAAAAAGAACAGGCTTGAAAATTTCTAAAAAGCATAACAAATCTAAAAAGTTTGTAAGAAATTATCATTACAAAACTGATGAGAGAGGGGTACTTAAAAATGTAAGTAGAGCATAGAATATGCTTTTACTCTGGAAAATAAAAAAAAAAAAACTAACAAAATTTTAACTTTGTTTTTCTAACTGGCTAAAATGCGTGAGAGGTCCAACTCCAGGACACATCCAAAACGTGAGAGTTTAATAGGAAATCCCCCTGATGTTGAGGTGGTATCCCAAATGAATAATCCTTGAGAAGAAATTTTTAAAAATCAGCTTTCGTACTCATTTCAAACTTACATTGACATCAATTAGAAGCTCACGAATTGTGGATTTATGTTAATTTTTGAGGCGACCAGAGGGACTCCTAGGTACCTTAAAACAAAAAGAAACAGTTTGTAAAGTTGCATCTTTATCTTAAGCCCAAAATTATTGCTACAGATTTTTTTCTAGGGTAAGAAGCATCATGCAATAATGATAAAGCATATCAAATATAATCAAATCCACAGAAAATGAGGTAACAGGAGGTAGAAATCAGAAAAAAACAGACAGCAAGAAACAGAACTACAAGGAATTTCATGTATTATCAGAGACAGAATTATCAGAGACAGATCATAAAATAACCATGATTATTATTTTTAAGAAATAAAAGGTGAATTAAGAACACATTCCAAAAACAGGAACCTATAAAAAGTGGCAGATTAAACATAAAAACTTACAAAATGCAACTTGTAGAAATCAAGAATATAACTAAATGGATGGATTAAATGGCAGATTAGATATAACTAAAGAGACGGTCAGGAAGAAAGATCAGGGAAATTATCTGGAAATTGTAGAGAAGAAAAGATGAAACTATGCAGTAAATTTAGTTGATTGGGTGAATACAATCTAAGTTAGAGAGGTATGAATGGAGGCAAAGCATTCTGATTCCCTACTGCTTTCTGGGTGTTAGAATAAATTGCTTTACTTTATACTTTGATATAATTCACTATAATCACTTAAGAAATATAAATAGGTAAATTAACTTCAGAAATTTTGTCCCAAAAATTGAAGGATAAAAATATGCTGCATGCTTTAAATATATGGAATAAAATTTAATTTAAAAATTAAAATAAAAATAGAAAAGCCGATAAAAGAACAAGGAAGAAAAATTATAATTGAAGGTCCAAATTTGAAAGAAGAAACAAGGTGGTTGAAAAAATGAAATGCATTTCTAATGAAATTAAATGCAAACTGATTAAATGCTCTAGTTATAAACAGATTATCAGAGTGAACATGTATATTCTGTTTATAAAATATATCTGTTATTTTGATAAAGCTAAAGCATCAAGATAATGAAAGAATAAAAATGAAAATATGTACAAACAGTAATCAAAAGTACAAATAATAGTCAAAACAAAGGTATAGCTATAAATATCACAAAAATCTCTTTTTAGCCAAAAAGCATTACTGGTGATAAAAAGGTTCATTTTATAATCATGAAGGTTTGAGTCCTCCAATTCGAAATTTACATTCCTAGTAACAGTCTTAAGGTATATAAAGTAAAAACTGATAAGAAAGAAACAAATATTGACAAAAATTTGAGAAATTGAGAAAACAAAGCGTACAAAATAAAGAGTAGGAATGATTTAGAAGATTTGAACAATAAAATACCATGCCAAACAACTGAAAAACACAAATTACTTTTAAGTCTATTTGTATCCATTATGGAGCATTCACAAAAATTGATCAAGTGCTAGATGTAGTAATGTAAACTGATATCACTGTTTTGGAAATGTAGGATGATAATCTATTGATAGTTTATTTTAAGGTATATACACCTTTGAGCCAGCAGTCTCACATCAAGAAAAATACTCTTGAGAAAATCGTGAAATTTTCCTTTAGAACATATATTCAGGAATGTTTCACACCAAGACTATTTATAAGAGCTACCAACTGGAAATACCCAAAATGCCACCAACAGTAGCATAGATAAACTGTATTATATTACCAAAAAAATTTCTATACAACAAATGTAGAAAATATGGCATCTACAGGTGTCAACATGGATGAATTATGCCAACCAATCTTGAGTAAATCAAGAAACATACCAAATAATGCTTATAATGTAATTCCATGTATATAAAATTAAAAACAAATATTACTAAGTATAATTGTTCAGAAATCTATACATAAATGGTAAACCACAATTTTAAAAAAAATGTGCATCACTTGGGAGGTCAAGGGGGTGGATCATGAAGTCAAGTGATCGAGACCATCTTAGCCAACATGGTGAAACCCTGTCTCTACTAAAAGTACAAAAATTAGTTGGGTGTGGTGGCACATGCCTGTAGTGCCAGCTACTCAGGAGGCTGAGGCAGGAGAATCACTTGAACCTGGGAGTCAGAGGTTGCAGTGAGCAGAGATTGCAGTGAGCCAAGATTGAGCCACTGCACTCCAGCCTGGTGACAGAAAGAGACTCCATCTTAGAAAAAAAAAAAAAAAAAACGCATCTCAATAGTAAAGACTGTGGCTGTTTGCACAAAGAATGGGAGGTAATTATAGAGGGCTGCCGAAATGTTGGCTGTGTTCTGTTTGTCAGCATGTATGATTGATTTTCCTGAGCTCACTTAAAAATTTCCTAAACGTGTATTTTTCACATTGTACTCTGTAAGTTATATTTGACAAATAAGAAGTTTTTGAAAAGCAAATTTGAAAATATTTTAGGGTTTATAGGTATAAAAAAGAGTAGTAGCTTTCAGCCAAAAGGGAGTCTCAAGTTTTGCCTGTTTTGAGAGCTTTGGGGGAGTCAATGTTTATCTTTTCTAACCCTTCCAGGGAGGCCGTTGTGCTGTCTCCTACTTTGTAGTGCCCAATCAAGGAAACTTAAAATCTCACTCTACTTGAACTTAATGAGCTATATTGTTTCTTGACTTCCCTCTCTCCATCTCTCCTTTCTGTTTACAAAAATGACACGTTTTTGGTCCCCATGGTAGCAATTTTATGCAGTGTTATAACAAATTATCTTAACCTAGATGCTATTGACATTGGACTAGATAATTCTTTGGTATGTTTGCAGTAAGGGCTGGGGATGGGGGTGGGATTGGTTTACACATTGTAGGATGTTTTGCAGCATCTCTGGTCTCTACCACTAGATGTCTGTGGCAAACCCTCCCTTCCCCAGCTTTCGTTCTCAGTTGTGACAACAATAATGTCTTAAAATATTGCTAAATTTCACATAGAGGACAAAATAGCACTGGGTCAGGAACAACTGACCTACAGCTACCAGCAAAAGAAGTCCTTAGCTATTATTGGATCAATGAGTATACATTCAGGCATCATATATCGATGCAGGTTTAAGCTTGGGAAGAGAAGAAATGAGGAGGCATAGCTAAATATACGGAGGTCTGCTATATTGAAGGGAAGTTATGTCTTCTTCTGGCTCTAGATGGTGAAAATGGAATGGACGTTTTGATCAGATGAATGACAACAGGAGATTTTTGAAAACCCTAATCATTAAAGTGATTTGCAAATACAATAAGGTAGGGATCTCACATTAGGGTTAGTATTCTAGCAGAAGCCGTATTAATTCAGGAATATTGAAGATGTTATCCCTGGATATTTGGACATTTCTGAGTTCTAGCTTCCAAGTTCTCCTCTACTGTCAGGAGGATGACCTTTAAATAAAGGACTTCCGGACTTATCAGGGGCAGTGTCTAGTAAAAAGCCAGTGTTTTTCTCGGCTGTCTTGGAGACAGGGTTTGCTATTAAAGTTTTTTCAGTTCTTTTTAGATTGCTTGTGGCCTTCAAACCCAGTGTTGAGTAAAAATATATTTTCATTTTTCTAGCATTTCTGAGTCAGGCAATTGCTATTTAGAAAAGAAGATTGGCTTTATTTATTTATTTTTTTAGTTGGTGTAAAAAAAAGTATTGTCAATTACAGAAAAAAATGCATTGAAAGACTCTCTCTCATCATCATCAATCTGTGTGTGACTAAATACTCCCTCCTTGTTTTGGAGGACCACATGATCTAGGTGACCCAGGAAAGCCCTGGTTATCCTTCTGCCTGGCACCCTGACTAGTTTCGCACTTATTCTAGGCTTTTCACTTGTAATAAAACTGGCATTAATAATCATGACAATTAAATAATCTAGAACGCTTTTGGCAGACTGACACTTTGACTTTCAGCTTCCAATACAGCCTTCTAGGAGCGAGATTCTTAACATGCACTTAGATGTTGCATACCTTTGTTTTCATGATTCTTTCCAAATGCATCATAGCTTAATCTCTCTTTGTAAGGTAGCAGGCAGATGGTTGCTGACATAACAAAGTCTTCTCAAATGTAACTAAGAACTGCTAACTCTTTGCGGCTTTAGGTGTCTGCAGTAGAAGCACTGGGCTTGTTACTCCCAGAAACCACTTGATCTACCAGCCAGTTCTACGGCCTGTGCTAAACCTGCCTGCTGCTGGAAGATGCGGTACAGCAACTGGGAGAGGAGTTAGAGTAATACACGGGACACTATTGTTTAGGAGTTTGTAATATATGCGAGGGTAATAAAAGCTCAGCTTTCCAGTTGTAGGATGCCTAGAAAGTAGCATAAATGCTCTCACCACAGTGGTTGTGTCATTTATTGTATGGCATAAATCTACAACTGTTTATTTAGTTTATTGTTTGGCAATGCTTATTTTTTAATAAACCTCTTTAGCAGCAATAGCTCAAATAAACAGAAGTGCATGCTTAGAGAATTTCCAATAGCAAGGAAAGCCAATGATAAACATGTACAGGAGCAAAATGTTTATCTACATTTAGCATCCTCCATGGAAACTGTAGTTAAATTACTGACTACACAAAAGCCAGAAGACCTAAATCTGCTAAAGAAACACCAGCATCTACTTAAAAAATCACTTGTTATTTTAGGAAACTGTGCCTAAAGATGAAAAATTGACACAGCTCTGAAGTGTGACTATTTATCAAATAATTGTTCTTTTAAATTAATTTCACTCATTTTCCATTGTAAGTACTGTTATGCATATGCAGAAAACTAAAATCCAAGTAGTCATAAATGTCTTGGATTTATTAACAGATAAATTTGCAAACAGTTAAATGATGCCAGTTTTATATTGATGTTATTAAATGGTTTAAAGAAAAAATCAGTTACAGCCAGATAGGGAATTTCTTCTAATTCTTGGAATCAAACTAAAAGTTTAAGGAGTTCATTCCAATGTAGGTAATGCATCTCACAGTAATACTAATGCTATAAGAAATTTAGTTATAAGAGTTCAAAGTGAGTACTAACGAGAAACTACTTGTTTATTTTTCACCGTTTAATACACATACGATTTTTGAAAGATTCCGTGTCATGATAAAAGCAGTGTTCTTACTAAATTATGGAACTCATGGAGCAGAAATGTAGAACAATAGCCTGTGTGCAAACATAATTCATAACTGGGTCCAAAAAGCCTTCAGAAATCTACCAATAAAAAGAGAAGCTATAGTTGTCAAAATTTACAAATATGTATTAAGCAACTTTAGAAGAAAAACTAATGCTTATTATCAAATATGTATTTTAGCCCAGTGGCCCTCATTTCTCTCTACATGGTTTATCCTTAATCTTTTTTCAAAATGTTGAGCTTTTACATAAATACTTGGTAAATCAATGTTAAGTGTTCCATAATCATATATAACTTCCTTTGGTAAACTATTTTCTAAGTATTCTTTTACCAAAATCAGTTGGGAAATTTTAATAAAATTATGCATTCCAAAGATATGCTTTCTTGAATGTAGAGTTCTCGGAAAGATATGACATTAAAAAGTATCCCTGCAAAAATAAAGGAAAGAATGAATTTAATTAAACACGATTCCAAAGTTTGGATAAGACTGAATTTTAGAATTCCATTTTAACATTTTAGAAAATATTGACTCATTGAAAAATGATTAAAAAAAAGCAAAACAATTTTGCTGGAGCTTTGTTTTTAATTGAATGAGATTTTATTGTTTATTAAAATCACATCAATTTGAGAAGGCCTAGAATTTTGCAGTATCCTAATTTAGTGAAGTATTTTAAAGAATGATAAAAGACAACTTATTTGTCACATTGTGTCTTGTTAAAATTATTAAGAAAGGTACTGTAAATTGAAGTAAAAATGTACTTATGAAAATGGGCTGAAACATTTGCATATTTTAATATGAAAAGAAAATAGAGCTGAGAATAGAATGCACTTAGAAAAATTGATTCCCAATTTGTTGCCACAATTTTAGTAAAAGTATTTTCTCAATTAAAGACATAATGGTTTATACTATAATGTAAATGAAGAACCAATTTAAAGTATCAACAATATGAAATTATTATACATAAAATGCAAATCTATACAAGTTTACAGGTAATTTAAAAATGCTACTTTTTCAGGATTTATTCTCTCATTACCAATGAAATTGTATTAGAGACAGATTTGAATTAAAATTGATTAGCATATATGAATATCTATGGAAGACGATTAGTTTGATGATATTATTTTTTACATGTTCAAATGACAGAACACTTTTTATTATTTTGCCTTTATTTCTGCTATATAATGAGATGAGATATATTGTTTATATATTTTAGAGATATTTTTACTCAACATTGTTTTTGAATATAAATATTTTATAATATGCCAACATAATAAACCAATTTATTAATAAGCAATTACTTTAAAATATGTGGTACATTATTTTTGGCACCCCATTTCACTCTCCAAAATATCCCAGTTTACACATTAAATCACATGTTCACTCATCTGTGATAATAACAGTGATCTGTGAACACATACATACACACAGAGGGGCACATGTACTTGCAACAAATAATAGGATTTTTAAAAATAATGTATTTTCACTTATAATCTTAGTCAACAGATTCTAAGTGCTTCTTTACTTTAAATATTTATTTTATAATGTTAAGAACATTTAACATGATATCTACCCTCTTCATATATTTCGGAATGTTGACAAGTGGTACATTGTTGCGCTTCAGTTCTCTAGAGTTATTCAGCTTGCTTAACTGACATGTTATGCTTATTGATTAGTAACTCTTCATTTCCTCCTTCTGCCAGCCCCTGACAACCACTGTTTTACCATTTGATTCTATAAATTGGATTATTATTTGATTTTTTAATTTTTATGAATACATAATAATTGTTCATATTTAAGGAGTTTGTGTGATACTTTGATATAAGCATTCAATGTGCAAAGATCAAATCACTGTAATTAGGATATCCATCACCTGGAACATTTATTATTTCTTTGTATTAGGAACATTATTTTACTCTTTTAGTTATTTTGAAATATACAATAAATTATCATTAATTAATTTTGCCCTATTATGCTACCAAACACTAGCTCTTGTTTTTTCTATCTGACTATATGTTTGTACGCATTTTAAACACCTCATATAGGTGGAATCATGCAGTGTTTGTCTTTCGGACTTATTTCACTTAGCGTAAGATTCATCCAAATTATGGCATATTGCAGATTAGTTTCTTTCTTAAGGCTGGATCCATTGTACGTACATAAATATATCATATTTTTTAAGCCATGAAAATTTAGGTTGTTTCCTCATCTTGACTATTTTGAAAAATATTGCAGTGAACATGGAAGTGCTACTATCTCTTCAATACTCTGATCTCAGTACTTTTGGATAAAATCCCAGTAGTAGAGTTGCCAGATTATGGTAGACCTATTTTTTCCTTTTTGAGAAACCTCCAATTTTTTTCCATTGATGGCATTTTGCATTTCCAATTTCTCTACATGCTTTCCAACACATGTTATTTTCTGGGGTTTTGTTCGATCTTCTTCTTTT
>NW_016107645.1:1093868-1096178 GCF_001604975.1 Cebus imitator
TGAGAAATGTGCATCAAGACCTTAGCTCATGCCTGCCTGAGTTGGCTTATTGTTTGCTTATTTTCTATTAAGATGTAGGAATTCCTTTGGTATTTGAGGGACTAACATATATGGTTTGCAAATAATTTTCTTCCATTCTGTAGGTTGACTTTTCATTGCTGATCATTTCTTTTGCTGTACTGGAACTTTGTAGTTTGATGTAGCACAACTTGTTGGCTTTCTATTACCTGTGCTTTTGGTATTATAACCATGAAAATAATGGTAAAAACAATGCCATGAAGTATGTCCCCTAAGTTTTCTTTTAGAAGCTTTACGGTTTCAGACCTCAAACTTATGTCATTAATCCGTTTTGATTTTTTTTTTTTTTTTTTTTTTTTTTTTTTTTTTTGTTTTTTTTTTTTTTTTTTTTTTTTTTGCTTACGGTGTAAGATAAAGGTCCAATTTCCTTTTTTTGCGTGGAGATTATCAATTTATTCCAACAAAATTTGTTGAAAAGAATATATTTCTTTTTCAACAAACTAGGAATAGAAGAAAATTACTTCAACGTAATAAAGGCTATATATGAAAAGTTTACAGCTAACATTATATTTGATGGTGAAAACTGAAAAAGCATTTTCCCTGTAATCATGACCAAAGTAAGGATACCTACCATCACCATTTCTATACAACAAAGTATTAGAAGTCTTAGAAAGAGCAATTAGGACAGACAAAGAAGTGAAAGACATTCAAAGAGGAAGAGAAGATGTAGAATTGTCCCTTTTGCAAACAACTGTGATCTTATATATGGAAAACCCTGAAGGTTTCTTTTAAAACAATAACTACAACAACAACAACAACAAAATGTTAGAACTAATAAATGAATTCAGTAAAGTTGTAAGATACAAAAACCATATACAAAATTAGTTGTGTTTCTATAGATTAACAACAGACTATATGAAAATAAAATTAGTAAAACAATCCCAAATATTGTACAAACAATTGACAGTAGCACCAAAATAATAAAATCTTAGACATAAACTTAACTAAGAAGGTTAATTACTTCTATATTTAAAACTATATAAAGTGACAAAATGAATTAAGACACACAGAAATGGAAAGATATATTTTTTTCATGGAAAATAATGTTGTTAAGACATCCATAATAGACAAATGGGATCTAATTAAACTCCAGAGCTTCTCTATAGCAAAAGAAACAATCATTAGAGTGAACTGGCAACCAACAGAATTGGAAAAAGTTTTTGCAATCTACACATCTGACAAAGGGCTAATATCCAGAATCTATAAAGAAATGAAACAGATTTATAAGAAACAAACAAACAAACCCATTCAAAAGTGGGCAAAAGATATGAACAGACACTTTTCAAAAGAAGACATTTATGAGGCAAGCAAACATTAAAAAATGCTCATCATCATGGGTCATTAGAGAAATGCAAATCAAAACCACACTGAGATGCCATCTCACACCAGTTAGAATGGTGATCATTAAAAAATCTGGAGACAACAGATGCTGGAAAGGATGTGGGAAATAGGAACACTTTTACAATGTTGGTAGGTGTGTAAATTAGTTCAACCATTGTGGAAGATAGTGTGGCGATTACTCAAGTACCTAGAAATAGAAATTCCATTTGACCCAGTAATCCCATTACTGGGTATATATCCAAAGGATTATAAATTGTTCTATTATAAAGACACATGCACACATATGTCCATTGCAGCACTGTTTACAGGCAAAGACTTGGAACCAACCCAAATGCCCATCAATGATAGACTGGACAAAGAAAATGTGGCATGTAATACTATGCAGCCATAAAAAAACGTTGAATTCCTGTCCTTTGTAGGGATATGGATGAATCTGGAAACCATCATTCTCAGCAAATTGACACAAGAACAAAAAATCAAAGACTGCATATTCACACTCATAGGCAGGTGTTGAACAATGAGAACACGTGGACACAGGGAGGGGAGCATCACACACCTGGGGTCTTCTGTGGGGCACTAGTGTAGCGACAGCCGGGAGTGAGGAGTTTGGGTAGGGATAACATGGGGAGAAATGCTAGATATAGGTGATGGGGGAATGGAGGCAGCAAACCACATTGCCACCATGTATATACCTATGCAACAATCTTGGAAGATCTGCACATGTACCCCGGAATAAAAAGTGCAATAAAATATATATATTTTTAAAAAAGACATCCATACTACCCAAAGCAATCTATAAATTCAATGCAATCTCCCTCAAAATCTTAATAGTATTTTCTAACAATAAAAGATAAATTTATTACTATTATAATTATTATTATTATTATTATT
>NW_016107645.1:1096535-1109206 GCF_001604975.1 Cebus imitator
TTAAAATGCATATGGAATCACACACACACACACACACACACACACAGACAACTAACTAAATCAATCTTGTAAAAAAAGAACAAAGCTAGAGGCATCATACTTTCTGATTTCAAAATATTATAAAACTACAGTAATTAAAAGAATACGGTACTTACATAGGACATGTAGGCCAATTAAACAGAACAGAGAGCCCAGAAATAAATCCATGTGTATGTGGTTAGCTGATCATCGACAAGGATGCTAAGGATACACAATGGGGAAAGGATCATCTCTTCAAAGGTTTCTTCCATCATTACTTCATTCACTCAAAAATACACATTGAGGCCAGCACATTGGTTCATGCCTGTAATCCAATCACTTTGGGAGGCCAAGGTTGGTGGACCACCTGAGGACAGGAGTTCAAAACCAGCCTGAAAAACATGCTGAAACCCTGTGACTACTAACAATGCAAAAATTAGCCAGACATGGTGGCGCACCCCTGTAATCCCAGCTACCCTGAAGGCCGAGGTGGAAGAATTGCTTGAACCCAGGAGGTGGAGGCTGCAGTGCCCTCAATTGTACCACTGCACTCTAGCCTGGGTGACAGAATGAGACCCTTTAAAAAAAAAAAAAAGTCTATCTATCCATATATATATAATATAATATATACAATATATATTGTATATAATATAATATATAATATAATATAATCTATTATATATACAATATAATTTATATTATATTGTATATATTATATTTTATATTATATATAATATATATAATATATACTACACACACACACACACACACACACACATTGAGTACTGAAAACGTCCCACACCTTATGGGAAACATAGCCATATGAGATATAGTCTTTGTATCAAAGCACAATCTAGTTCGGAAAATTATATACACACACTTTATATTTGCACACAAATATATATGTAATTTTATCACAATGGGCTGTCATATCAGAAATCTGTGCTGGATATAGATATTACACAGGTAATAGAATTAGCGCAGAACACTTTATGTAGGGAGCATCTCCTGGAACTTGATTGCTACCAAATACATTTTTGAAAATCCCACTCTCCATAGAAGAAAATATTTAAAGGGTTTTTGGTAAGTGAACATAAATCAGAATTTTGTATTTTGAGATATATAGGAGTTGAATTGGAAGGTTGTAGAATCTCTGAGTTGTCCAAATAAAATTAGATGACTGCCGCTAGAGAAAAACTGCTTTTGTCAGGTAAGCAATGATGAAGAGCTGGATTGTATTACATTTAGCCACACTAGTAGGGATGCAGAGAGCCTGAGAACCTGCATATGAGAGATCACAGATTTTGAAGAGGCAGAGCTCAGGATGAGTCCCCATATAAAAATACTTAAATGTCTTAAACATAATTTGAGTGGAATTATTTGTATTTCAAGATTAACATACTGCTTTATGCAAGGTGCCTGTGCATTTTCCTTTAAATAATGGGCTCTGTCCCTCTTTGCCTAAATTAACCGTAGTTTGCAACAATTCAAAATGCAAATATGTTTTAAAGTACTCTTTTTTTTTTGTAGACTGACATTCACAAAAGCTGCAGCACTCTTGTATTAGCAGGTAAAGTCTGGACCTTATTTCATCCTGGGCAATCCTTAAGCTGAGATATTTGACAAATGGCATCATATCTGCTTTGGAAATGTTGATCTCAGGCTCCACTTATTTTAGCTGCCCAGTGTGGTTTGTCCCAGTCTCCTGTGAGCTTATTTTGTTAAGCAATCAATTACAATCTAATAATTGATCAGCCTTTCTGTGTTCTTCCCAAAGCAGACCTATCACTCAGCAAGATTTTTTAACACTATTTTCATGAAGTCCGGATCTACTGAGGATTTGATGGATTTAAGAAGACAAACAAAATGACTTCTTGGCCTTAGGATAGAAAACAACCTCTGATAAAAATACCAGGGGTATAAGGAATTGAAGTTTGGAAGAGGCTCACTGTAACTAGCCAGGGGACAGGAAGAAAGCAAAAAAGGAAAACAAGAATCAAATACTTTTCATTCAACATGAACGGCTCAGACTAGTGCTGTCTCCCTTATATGAATTAAATTTATTTCACTCACATAGAATTAGGTGTCAGAATTTCTCTACTTTTGAAACAGCCTATTTTTCCTTTTGCTTTTGCACTTTAAGAACTTATATGTGGGAGATGGGCAATCAATTGTCTTTGACTTGTTAGTTGAAGGCTCTGGAATTTTTTTTCTTTTTCGTCCTCATTTTACAAGTAGTTAAAACTTTGGTGATCTACATGAAGACCCAGTTTCTTCTCTTGCTTGGACTCAGAGATAACAGATTTGTTCTTAATTCCCAGCCATGTAATTGTGATGGAATGAATTATTGTGTTGTAGCAAAGGCTTTGTAATCTGGAGGCCTCGTGATTATTAATTCAGAGGGGATTCATCAGAGTCTAACTGTTGGCTGATTAGTCAGAGGATGACATGAAGGTAACTGGGATATTGTTTGGGCCTCAAGGATTCTTACAGTGCAAATTATTAAATAATTGTTATTATTAAATTGATAAAAGTAACTATTAAATTGATTGATTTTATTATTAAATTATTAGATATACTAAATGCAGAATGTGGATTTATTAACTTATTGAAGATCTCTGACCAAAAAAGATAAGTTGACTTGAATAAGCAAATATTTTAAACTTGAAGACGGTAGATTTAGGAAAAAGTTGAGGACCCAACATTGGCAGTAGGACCTTATGAAAATCTTCGGAGTTTCTGGTTACTCACTGTAAAATACATGTAATGTTCACCTCATGGGGTTTTGTGAAATTTAGTGGTATGCAGAATCCAGATGTAGTTTGTCAGCTACACTTGCAATTAAATATGAAATATTATTATTTTTATTTAAGTTATAATTGCCTTTTGCAGAATTTCCTTGGATCAATTCATTTGCAAAATAACATTTAAATTATGATATGCCTTGTCTACATTTTCATGAAATGAACAGGGAATTACAAAAATGTTATACATATCAAACCTTCCAAAACAAAGTAACAAGTATGATCAAGTATTACATAGATGGTTAGGGGCTTCTGGGACAATGGTGACTTCCTTCCACACCTTTGTTTTTATTGAGTTGTAAATTGGGACCCCTTTTGTTTATTACTTGACTATCCATCTTAGTCTCTGGCCTTGCCTCGCACGTTTTAATAGAGTTTGATAAGAGTCAGTTAGATTTATAAACAATGACTTGACACCTAAGGCTGAGGTATGAAACTTCTGAACTACTATTGAACAAAATATATTTTAAATTACATAAAAGTGTTATACAGCCTTCAAGTAAGAAAACAAACACTTCTAGGTTATTCAAATATTTTTAATGTAATTTTTGAGGGGATATAATTTTAGATTTACAAAATTGTACCTTTAATTTTTTTTTTCTTTAAATAATGGTGTTAATATATCCTATGTATGGCTTTGGACAAATCGATTTACCACTTGATTTCAGTTTTTGGTTCCATAAATCAAGGGGCTTAGACTGATTGAATACGAAAATCTCTTCTAATTAGAACTTCTTTGACCCCATTATTAATAGTTATTGAATGAACTAATGTTGGAAAATGGGAAGCAGGAGTATTGCTGCCTAAGATTTGGGCAGGGATGCCTTGGTGTTGACAGCATTGTTAACATGGCAACATATTCCCTGTATATTCATAAGTTGACCTATATGACATATTCATATAGGTCACCAGGAACTTATGAGGAAAGAATGCAAATTCTTTGAGGACCTAGTGAGTTCAAGAGACCTTCAAACAATGAGACTAATAAGAGTGAAAAGTCATTGAGAGGTCTCCATGCCCCAGATGTGTACATTTATTACTTCATTTGATAGTCACAACATTCTAGCAGAAGCTCAGTTTATCACCCTAGATTTTCAATTGAAATCAAAAGGGCTTAAGTGATTTTCCCAGGCAGAAAGTGACTGAGCCGGAGTTTGAATCTGTAGTGCCCTGGATTCAGAATGTGAACTATTCTGCCTATTTCTAGCTGCAGTTTCTATCCTAAATACAATACAATCATTTTTGATTGTATTGTATCTTGATTACACAGGTCAACTAGAAACTTAGTTAAAACAAAACAACAACTCAGTAATTAAGACCCTAGTTCTGTCTGCTTTTCCTTTTAAAATATCTTACCATGATATAACCAGACTCTTAATGCTACATGGTTATTAAGGAGATTTTTCTGTTATCATTTTTTGAGTGTGTGTGTGTAGAAGTACTTGATTGTTCCATTTATTGTAATCTATATTCCATATCTAAGCTGGCAAAACCCTAACTTTACAACAGTAGCCAAGCAGACACTCTGGAAAGTATGAAATGAATTTGAGATTCTACAAAGAATCTCCACATTTTTTCACCAGAAAAAAAAAAATTGTTTCCTCATAAGCTTATGCTAACAGAAATATCTGCGATAACAAAATCAGTGAACTATTACCTGCGAGGTCAAACTACATTCTAAATAAATTATGCTACTGTTACTCAAACCATGTATTAATAGGTAGAGGAACTATATTCTAGGTAAGTGGGAAGAAGGATCACCAAACATTGAGGTTTGGAGGGCAGCAGGCAGATGTGGAAGAGATTGTCTCCACAGACTCAGAAGTGCAATTTATCTTGATAACATCAGGAGACACCAGTGTTCTGATCTTCATTGCTCAGGTCCCAAATCTTGACCTAGTACCCTGAGATGGCCTCATCCCTTAAGATTGTATTTAATCTATTTACAAGAGAAACTGGTGTATAATTCATAGCAACTTAATACATTTACAGTTGAAACTACAGTGGTACAGCCAAGTGAGCAGCCCATTGTCTCCATTTAGAGCAATAGTTCATACCTGTAACACTGCCTGAAAAGAGCTTCCACAGACAGGCAGGGCTCCCGGTAATGAGAAATGTCTACATGGACGGCATGATAATGGTTTTGTGCAATTGTTAAAGCAGGAGCTCTAACTTTACCACCTCTGTCTTAAGAATTCCTTAACATAGCACTGTGGCTTTACCCTTGCTACAGATAATTCTATAGGAAAATCCCATTGTAATCAAAGCATTGCTCTGTGATTACTGAGATGCTGACAGATGACTGTTTCATTTATTTGTATTTTATGTAATCAGCTAATGATATTTACATACATCTTTCTCTATGCCTACTGTGCCAGGGACTTGAATGCATAAGTCAGGACAACCATACCTCTGAGGACAGTACTTGGATGATGTCTGGAAAAAATGCCTCTGTAATTATTACGAATTTTCAATCTTAGGTCCATTGATAACCAGCTCCCATCTTGACTGCCAGTTTTTTATGTTAATATAATCAATTACTTTTGACTGAGTCAGGTAACAGGTCTCCCTTTCCAGAGTAAATCTGGAAACATCTTTTCTCATTTATTTTGCTGTTATTTCAGTTTTGCTCTAAGAAGACAAACACATTTTCCTTATTTTGAACTTGGCAGTTGGAGAAGTTGACTGCTGTTGCTGCTTCGTTTTTCAGCTTGATATTTTCAAAGGCCATGCTGTAATTAGTAATCTTTTTTACTCAATAGTTTCTATTCAATTATCCTCATTATCCATGGAATTCTTTTTTAAAAAAAGTTGTTCATTTTAATATGCTTTAGAACTGAACTGCATTTCCTGCCTGCCTGCTTTCCAGAGTCATCATTTTCCATTCCTCCCTCCCTTTTTCTGTTTTTTCTTCCTTCTCTTTTTTCTCTTCCTATTTTCTTCCCTTCCTTCTTTCCTTGAGAATAATTCAGTCTGAAAGATATTTTTGGGGTTCAGACAAATTAGTGTGTGTACATGTGTTTGTATGTGTAAGAATGTGGATGGGGTTGTGTTACTATGTGTGTCAGTAGATGTGAGTGTGAGTGTGTGAATGTTGGATGGCAGGCAGACAGCATGCAGCCTAGAGTATTGGAGCCCAAGTGGAATAAGGAGGCATCCATCCTGGAAGGGCTGAGAGGGGAGTGGTCAGTTGCCAGAAAGATGAGATGGAAAAGTGATGATATACTGGAGGGATTAATCCAATATATAAATATATTGAGTATAATGGGAGCCAGTTTTCTCACGATTGGAGAAAAGATTTCCAGCACACAGCAGGAGAGAACATTATAATAAGACTTATGATTTTGGCTTGAGATTGGAGGTAGCAGTATAAAATCACAATTAAACTGAAAGATATGTTAGATATGCTGACGTTCTAACACTCAGTAACTCAAGATGTGACCGTAATTGGAGATAAGGTCTTTAAAGAAGTTTTAAGGTTAAGTGAGGTCATTAAATTGTGTCCTAATCCAATATGACTGGTGTCCTTATAAGAAGAAATTTGAATACACAAAGAGAGATAGAGGATGCACATGTGCAGAAAAAAGGCCATCTGTAAGCCAAGGAGACAGTTTTGAGGAAAATCAACCCTGCTGACACTTGATCTCAGACTTCCAGACTTCAGAAACATGAGCAAATAAATTTCTATTCTTTATCTACTCCGTCATTGGTGTTTTGTTAGAACAGCCCTTGCTAACAAATACGTATTGGTAGATACATTATGAAAAAAAGAGAATGAATGTCAATATGAGTAGAAATAAATTTAGATATAAATACACACTCATATATGTATATGTATATCTGTACGTGAATGTATATACTCATCTAATATTGCCTAGCTCTGTCCACTAAAGAAGGTCTGGGAACTGCAGTGCACCAATAGCAATAAGAAAAACTTGGCTTCTAAATAACCAGTTCTTGGTTGCTAAATGCTGTACCACATGAAACAAAACCAGACTTTTTTTTTTAAGTTTTATTTTACTTTAAGTTCTGGGATACATCTGCTGAATGTACAGGTGTGTTGCCTAAGTATACATGTGCCGTGGTGCCTTGCTGCACCTATCAACCTGTTATTTAGGTTTTAAGCCCTGCATGCATTAGGTATTTGTCCTAATGCTCTCCCTCGCCTTTCCCCTTACGCTCCAACAGGCTCTGGTGTGTGATGTTCCCCTCCCTGTGTCCATGTGTTCTCATTTTTCAACTCCGACTTATGAGTGAGAACATGCAGTTTTGGTTTTCTGTTCCTGTGTTAGTTTGCTGAGGATGATGGTTTCCAGCTTCATCCATGTCCCTGAAAAGGAACAAGACTTTTTAGAGAAATAGTTGATTACTAGATTTGGGTAGGAAAAATACAAGATGTACCTAGACATTTTCATTTGTCAAAAAGAAAAGAAATGATTATAGAATTATAGTGACATAGAAAGGAGAGTCAATTTATCAAGCATCCCACTAGAATACTTTGAGATTTTCACCCAGTAAGTGAAAAAAGATAAATCTTGAATATAAATAGATAGAAATTAATTAATGAACAAATCAAATGATGAGGAATCACACATTTACATCATTTCAAGGTAATATCCTGTAAAATATTTATCAACCACAAATAATAAGAAGTGAATAAATGTAAGAAATCTTGGCAACTATGACTTTAGTCAAGTGTTCAAAATGAATACCATAAGTAATGGAACAAATCAAAATCTTGCAACAGCTGATAGAAAAAACAAGAAAAACAGAGCATTACTTCTGTGACAATCTTGCCAAAGATGTAAAAACTGAATATAATCCTGAGAATTCATTAGACAAAACCGAATTGACAAAATACTATAATATATTTAGTGGGCAATCATCATAAGTGTCAGGAAAGATTGGGAAACTTCCAGTTTGAAGGAGACTAGTATTGACATGACAGGTAAATGTAATTGTAATGCATGATCTTCATTTAGTTCTTTTTTTTTTTTTTTTTTTTGAGATTGAGTTCCACTTTTGTCTCCCAGGTTGGAGTGCAATGGCACGATCTCAGCATACTCTGCCTTCCAGGCTCAAGCGATTCTCCTTCCTCAGCCTGCTGAGTAGCTGGGATTACAGGAACACACCATTACTCCAGCTAATTATTGTACTTTTAGTAGAGATGGGGTTTCACCATGTTGACCAGGCTGGTCTCAAACTCCTAACCTCATGTGATCCACCTACCTCAGCCTCCCAAAGTGCTGGGATTACAGGCATCAACCACCACACCCATCCTAGATTTATTTTTTTCTATAAAGCTGATTATTGGGATAACTGGCAAAACTGGAATGTGGCCTATGGGTTACTTAATAATAATATAGTAATATTAATGCCTTAATTTTGTTATCATTTTGTATAAATAATGCACTAAAATATTCAGGGGTGATGAGACATCATGTTAACACACCCCAAATCGTTCAGGAATAAAATAGATTTTTGTACTATTTTTTGTAAACATTCTGCAATTTTGAAATTATTTCAAGATGAAAAAAATAAGTAATGCTGTTACAACTAATTTATCTATCTGTCCGTTTATTTATCCACCAATCTCTTTATCCATCTCCTATTAAAGAAAACTAAAATCAGAAACTTTTCTTTTTGAACTCATTTAAATTGCTTTCATTGAATTTGCAAGCTTATGGAATCTGTTACATAAGAGTTAGAAAAGATAAAAAACTCAGGTTCCACTGTTCTTCCAGAGAGTGTGATGATCATTTTCATTTATATTACCTTGTTTACATTTATAATAGTTCCAACAGGTAAGTTTTTGTATATATATATATTTTTTTAAGATGGGGTTTCACCATGATGGCCAGGCTGGTCTTGAACTCCTGACCTCAGGTGATCCACCCATCTCAGCCTTCCAAAATGCTAGGATTATGGGTGTGAGCCACTGCGCCCTGCTGTATATGTATTTTTGACGAGACTCTCAGAGTTTGAATGAGTTGTTCAAGGACTTGTTCAGCTCCTGCATGTCAGGGCTCAGAATTCAGTGCCTACTGCAGCCTGGAGTTCTTTCTAATAAATCATGGTAACTTAATCTGGCTTAGGGGGATAAGTTTCAGTCAAGTAGTAAGATTCTCTGGAGCCTTTTTGCAGTGCTAAGGATATCAGAACTAAGCAAAGACTTCTGAGAAATTGTCAAGGTAGTCCATAAATTTCAATGGAAGGAGATCTAGGTTAGCCATTTGAAAATGAGAGTTTTGCCTTGCTTTTGTCAGTTATTTTTTCTTCTAACTATTTAAGGCATTCAAAGACACAGTTGCTTTATCCCTAGAATGGGCACAACTTCCTGGCCTATTGTTTCATTAGGTGGTTTAAAGAATATATGAGATGATGAGTTAAAAGTGATTTGCACTTCTAAAGGTGCTATACTGACATAGCGCAATGATGTTTTGTATTTGGGAATGAATTGTCTTTAATTAGGGTGTAAATTGGAACAAAGGAATGCATTCTCCCTCATAGATGAGTCAATCCGTAATCTCCAGGCTCTTGGGTTTTTTTTTTTTTTTTTTTTTTTTTTTTTTTTTTTTTTTTTTTTTTTTTTTTTTTTTTTTTTTTTTTTTTTTTTTTTTTTCCTTAAAGTTTCAGTCTATGGTAATGCAGTAGAGCCATTGCATAACTGATTCCAATCTTTCACTGTCCTCAATCCATTTTCCCTGCCATACAACTATATAACATCCTCCTAATCAGACTCTGAACTCAACCACACAACTTGATATAGCCAATGGGATATTAACATATGTGACACAATCAGAGGCTTGAAGTCTTGCTGATTGGGTTTGTTTCCACTTGTCCTCTTCTTTACCCTGAAAGGAAATGCTCAGTTAAGCAGTTTGTTTCAGCAGGAGGATGAGAGACATGGAGGAGGGATAGTTTGTTGCACAAATCCATTGCCTTCCTAGATAAGATGACGGTTGATCTATACACACACTTAATGCACCTAGTAGTTGACAAGACCATCTAATTTACTACCCACAAATATCTGAGCTCAATAAACTCTTATTATTGATAGCTCCTAAACAATATATTGTTTTTTAGTAAGGCATGCATATATACTATGATGCAGTAAAAATCAAAGTTTCTGTAACTTCAACATGAAACCAGAAGCTTCAGTACTACCTTTATACCTACTAGCTTTCATTTTCAGCATTATCTTGAGATGCCTCTGTATCTGCAGCAACTGAGGACTGTATTTCAGAAATAATGAATTTAGGAAATAAAACAGCAACTACTTAAGAGATTCTGATATTGAACTTCCGTGTGAAATCTAGCCCATTGCACATATATCTAGGGCTCAGTATAGAAATAAAAAAACTAAGTATAACCGTGACCTAGAATGCTCCACGTAAACAGAAACAGTTAAATCATCTAGGAGATTTTCCTCTGGGATTATGGGAGCTGGTATTCCTTTTCTTTTTGTGTGGGTAGGAGGAAAAGTTTGATTTGAAATATAAAACCTCTTATAGTAAGATTGAAGAATTACACAAATCACACGCAAAACTATTGCCCATCAATTACTGTATTTGAAAAATAGGGTGAAAAAAAGAAGAAAGGGAGGAAGATAGAGAAGGAGGTAAAAAGACAATATGATGATGATAGAATTGGCACTGCAAAATACTTTCCAAAAATATATAAAAAGATTAAGCAATGTCTTTTGTACATTGTGGTACTATTAACTATTTTCACATTTTTTGTTTGTTTAAGAACAGGTGCTTTATGATTTGGTGAAAAAGAAAATACAAAGGGAAGCTGACTTCTATGTAATCATAAAATTTGTAGAGAAAAATTACTCAAAAATGTCACCATGTGAGCCATTCTTTATTCACTCATACAATTATTATATGGAACAATTAAACCTAAGTTTTATTAAATGTAAAATGATATACTATTTACATATTGAGTTTTATATTTCCATTTTTGTTCTTTTTAAAATAAAATATTACTACTTAAGTGTATTTTAAATGGTCCAATCATTTTCAGATACAAAAAATCTTCTAGGTATTTTATACACACACCATATGCACACATACACATATACATATATACATACATACATATGTATATATGAGTACAAATATATATGTATATATTCCAGTATACATACATATGTGTATGTATATTCCATATATATGTATGTATGTGTGTGTGTGTGTGTATGTATATATCCCAGTTTTCAAATGGAGCCAAAACACTGGTTTGCTGGCTTTTTTACATTCAAGTCCAGAATAGACCCCAGTTTTTCTTGAGCTCCAACATAGATATTTTTGAACAGTCAGGGCAGGTAGATAAAGAGCCAGGGTGAGTATTTTTGTATGAAACACTCCCAGGGCACTTGGGATATCCAGCTATGTTTAAATATGTAAAAACAGTAACAAGAGGAGCTAAAGCAGAGGAAACTAATGGGGTTTCCCTTTGAGTGAATTTTTAGTAATTCAGCTTCAAAGATAGAATTATTTTCAAATTGGCCTGTCATGTGAATAGCATGGTACAGGAGAGAAGGTCAGCAGATGACCTAGAACATGGAGGACTAAAATAAAGTTGTTTATGCAAGATATTTTTTTTTATCATGGAGGGAATTCTAGGAGATAATAATAAAACCACACCCTGTAAGATATATAACTGGTTATGAAAGTTTTCTAAATTATACATTCAAGGTTAAATATTTGTATCTAGTAAAATTGAGCAAGTAACAGGTTCTGACTTTTCTTTCAACAGAGAAAATTATATCAATTGTTGGACACCTTAAAGAGACTATTAAAAGATTATTATAAATTTCTAGCTACCACAGGGGAAGCTTCCTTGACTAATTAAGGTAATAATCTTGTGCCAGAAGGGCCTGGACAAGGGTTATTTCTTTCTGTGTTGTCTTCTGGCTCAATTGCAAAATATATTACAGCAATTGACTGATCTCTGTCATTGATACTTATTGTCTGAATAATCATGGGCTTGTTACCTATAGCTTTAACAATAGCAATAATATGACAAACAAAATACACAAATATATTCTCTTACACACATACACACACACACACACACACATACACCAAACACACAAACAGGCATACAAAACCTAACCTGGGAAATTCAAGAACTTGTCCAGTCAGGCAAAGCAGGACCTGGAAAGACAGAACCAAATAGATGTGCTCAGGAGGAGGTCCAGAGACATAGACAGTGTACAGTTCAGGCAGGTGATAAGCATGAGGAAAGAGACAGCAATTTAAAAAAAAATAAAGCATTCTGGAACCCAAAAGGGCAGGCAGAAAGCAGAAAAGAGGTATCTAAGAAGCAATGATCTGGAATCCAGGCAGAAGGTGTGTGGTCAGCACCAGGGAGAGCAATCAGCAGACAATTATGCTCTAGGTCACTTAAAATAAATACATTTAAATTTTATATATGCAGCTCTTGGATGGCATTGGGGAAGTGTAAGACAAGCCCTCACACTGGGGAACCTGTCAGCAACATGGAACAGTGGAACAGGCACTGGCCTTGGAGTTGGACAGTGCTGAGCTCATACCTTCACTCCAGCATTTACAAGTTGTAGGCTTGAGTAGGCCACTTGACCTCCTCATCTGTAAAACTGACTCATAACATCTCTTTACTCATTTGAAGATTAGACAAAGTCATATACATATGTAAAACACAAAGGATAATGCTCAGCATATAACAAATGTTTATAGTTTCTGATTTTTCATTAGAGCCAGGGAAAAAATGAGTTTAAGAGCAGGTTATCCACAAGAAATTTGTGACTGAATTCAATGTGCATCATAAAATACATTAATTTTTTTTTTTTTTTTTTTTTTA
>NW_016107645.1:1109216-1120442 GCF_001604975.1 Cebus imitator
CTCTTGTTACCCAGACTGGAGTGCAGTGGTGCTATCTCGGCTCACCACAACCTCTGCCTCCCGGGATCAAGCGATTCTCCTGCCTCAGCCTCCTGAGTAGCTGGGACTACAGGCATGTACCACCATACCCGGCTAATTTTTGTATTTTTAGTAGAGACGGGGTTTTACCATGTTGACCAGGATGGCCTTGACCTCTTAACCTCATGATCCACCCGCCTCGGCCTCCCAAAGTTCTGAGATTACAGGTGTGAGCCACCACACCAGGCCAATACATTAAATTCTTTTTGCCCATACTTAAAGAGTTGAAGTTGGAGCTGATTCTAGCAGGCAGTGGGTGAGACACCAAATGGGTTCAAGTAATCCTGGCTCTGCACGGGAAGGTGGGAAATACAGAGGGTGGGAAGCCAGACAGGAGAGTTGGTTTTATGCAGTAAACACCAGCAGATTGATTTTCTTATAAAGAGAGAGATTTTTAATGCAATTCCCTTTGCACCTGTTCCTCTGCCTGGGATTCTGCTATATTAAACTCTAAAATAGCTATTATCACTATCTGTTACAAAGCTGATGCAGAATAATTGAGCATGTCCCTGGAGAAATTACACAAACAGATTCCTTAATTCTGCAGAATTATGCAGTGTCCGGAGGGGAATCCACATGCTCCCCTACTTTCTCATCAATGTCGGACGACTAGTTTTCTGTCTCAGGCATATTTATGACATCAATGGAGTTAGCAGTCATCAATAAGGTGATGCTTGGGTGCCAATAATTGGGAAACTTGACAGTTTCCAATGAGATGAATTTCTCAGTGTTGATTGAAAGATCCAATATGAGTTATCATTTTCTGCATTATTTTCTGGGTAGCTTGGTGGGACACACTGAGAGAGTATGGATTAGAAGAGACATGGGCCAGAGAAGAGGGTGGGTGGAAATAAGGAGGGTGTTGCTGGAGACAGAAAAACGTGTTTTCCCTCATCTAAAGAAATTTCCCAAGAGATGAACTAGAATGCAAATGATCTGTGATGAAGTCTTCGAGTAGACTGTGAGTTTCCTCTAGTTCAACTTATAATATGAACTCCTAGCATAATGCTTGGCACATAGAAAGCTCTAAATATATTCCATTTATCTTTGTTCAAAGGCTGGATGGGAAATGGTATATTCAACATTAGTAAATATTTAACATTTAAAATTTTTTTCTTTGTAATTTACCCATTGTCTACCTCCAGTGAAGACTAATTTCTAGAATGCTTCAACCTGACAGTGAGAAGACATTTCAGCCAGGGCAGCTGGGTTTGTAATGTCCTGTACCACCCCTGCTGGAGGGTTCTGTAACTGTCGGTTTTGTGTTACTTCTGCCCAGCCATTTCACTCCACTGACTGGTTCTGTTGTATTTCTATTTCCCAATAGGGCTGTTCTTTTCCATTCAATCCAGTGGCTTTGCTAGGGAAACAAGACAACAGCAAAAGGGAATTAAAAGACTATGAGTTATGACATAAGGTTAGCTTGGGCTTACATTCCAGCTGCACCTCTCTTATTTACTTGGTTGACTCCAAGATTCCTTTGTGTTTTTAGGTCCTTTTCTGTAATGATATATACTTCCTTTGGTTGTCCTATGAAATGCATGTGTAATAAACATGGAATTGTGCAAGACCCAAAGTTGAAAGCATCAGCCAGGAGTTAGACCCAGATAAAACCTATGGAAATAATGAAGTGTTTCCTCCATTGGCTAGACATTGAACTAGCACATCTTGAAGATGTATTGTAGGGCTAACATTCTAGGGTTCTAATATTCTATATCAGAAAATCCAGTACCTACCCCCAACTACTTCACTCATATGTTGCAGAAATACAGAAGAAATGTACGTCCATCTCTGGGGCATATTACCATTCAGGTACTTGGTTTCAATCCTAGTTTGAGACACACTACCAGATTCCCACACCCTTCCCTCTTCCAAAATTTAAAGCTTGCATTTACAAACTATTGGAAATACTAAAGTCTGTTCTCATTAAAAATTCATTAAATATCCCATGACATAATATTTGCCTTAGACAACACAAAGTAGAGTATACTATTATGTATTGCTTAAATCACAAATTGAGCTGACTTCAAGCAATGACTCCCATGAGATTAAAATACAGTATTTGAGGAAGTAGTTAGTGTATAGAGATAAATGGAATGCTTACTAAAGAAAGAGAGAGGGAGGGTTTACAATGCCATTTTTGGTATAGAAACAAGAATCTAAGGGAATAAATCTGCTTTTTCACATACTATTTTTAACGCTTGTTACATGCACTTTGTATTTTAAAAAATGTCTCCTGACATTTATGGATAAGAAGTAGCTTGCAAAATCTTTCTGCCGTTCTCTTGTAGAGGAGGAAAAAAGTCTGTAAATATTTTCAGAAGACAACTATGACTGTAGTACTATGAAAGGAGATTAAGTTACCCTTCTAGTAATATGATCTCTTTGTTGGAAGCAAATTCCCTTTTGTGATTTTTTTCCCCTGAGTTGGTTATACAGCAGATTAGATGATGATGATAAAGGTACCAAGGTCTAAGATTTTATTTTTATTTTAAAATATTGTTTGTTTATTTGTTTTTAAACCAGATACATGAGACCACATAAAACCAAGTCCTAGCTTCATGAACTGTGTCAAGTCAAATAGCTTTGCAGTCACCATACTGGTCAATGAATAACTTTGCCAGCCAGCCCAGAATCCCTGTCCCATGCGCCTCATCTCAAACCCACCTCCCTCTTCCCCCCACAACCTAGGCTGACTTTTATAGCACTTGCTTTCTTAATACTCCTATATTTTTGTCATTCAAATATGCATCCATAGACACTAGAGTTTATCCTGCTATTTTTTTCTATTTGGTTATGTCTTTTATGTCGTTTTTAGTCTGCAGGTTCATCCACCATTCTCTTCTTTTTTTTTTATTTTTAAAAACAATTTATTATTGAGGACTGGGCCCATTTGAACTGTAGTTTCTCACAGCTTAGAATTTGTGATTGCAGCTGCTGAATCCAGCTAACCCGTCATGGCTTTAGCAGGACTGTAGGTAGAGGTGCTTTCCTTCAAGCGGTGCAAAATTCATACATTCATTAAATAATTGAGGGTTGAAAATGGTGATATTCAACATCCATTTTTACATATTAGTTGAAATAGTTCAGCAGGAATCACTTGCCCCCATCTCCTATTTAGTTACCCAATAACATAGTTCATATAGGAAAGGCAGGATAAAAGATGGATATTTACCAATTTTCAAGATAATGTTTTTTTTCCTACCATCCTTGAAAGGTGACCATTTTTTAACATGGCCCTATGAACACATGGATTTACACTTACTTATTTGATGCATTTTAATACATTGCAATTGTTAGCCTTGTGGAAGCTGAAATTGTCTGGTATTTGAGGATGATGTTTTCTATTTAAAAAATGCTGACTAATGTGTATTGACTGATACCTTTTTTGAGTACTTTATATGTATTATTCAGCATAATGCTCCCAGAAGTCTGCAAAGTATCCTTTCACAAATTAGAAAGGTGAGTCACAAAGCATTTAAGTAACTCTCCAAAATTCCCTTAGCTAGATGAGATAAAACTGCAAAAGAAATCAGGGCCATCTTCTTGAATCTTTCTGCTGCATTTATTATGGTACAAGATTACTAACCAAAGTTTTGCGTTTTCAGATTTAGTTTTTGTCTCCCATTAGCAAAAAGATTTATGTGAGTTATCAATTTTACATTTATCCTCATTTTATCAGGAAATGTAGGAGACTTAGAGAAGTTAAGTGATTGGTTCAAAAAAGGAAATGGAGACTTAGGGAAGTTAAGTGATTGGTTCAAAAACATAACAGTATATATACCGCATAAGAGACAAAGCCCAAACTCTAGCCTTGGGCCTGCTGTCCTTTGAAGCAGTACCATCCTTCCCGTAGAGTGATCACTGAAGTGAATGGAGGTAGTTGACAGCGTATCTCCACCTGATCTGGGTGGCGAATCTGCTTGTCTGTTTCCAAGTAGAGAAAAGTGATCATAGATGCACACACACACACACACACGCACACACACACCTTTATGGGAAGAGAAGAATGCACAGTTTTGCAACAAATAGCAGTGCTTCATAAATGTTGCAATTCTACAGAGCAAGTCAGGAGCCTTTCTAAAATGAAGGCACATGAAATTGTATGCAGGTTATTGTCCACCACAGTCATATCTCAATCTCTGATCTTCTTTTGAAGTTTATATTTTTAATTATTTTACTTTCTACATTGCTTCAGCATTTTTTTTCTTTTTTCTCTTCTTAATGACAAAAGAACAGGGAGGAGGAGAACACTGCCCCCTACACACAACCACCCCTTCATGTTTTCTAAGATGGGTATATTTTGCAAAATATATATGGATCTAAATTCTCTTTTATATCATATCTATCTTTCTTTGAAGTCTACAATGCATCTATGATTATTGTGTACCCCTGAGTTACTAACTTCTTTTATAAATAGAAGGGTTTTCTGAAGAGAATTTTTCAATGCTAATTCTGAAGCTGCTTGTTATTTAAGTATTTTTGATTAGGTCTCAAGAAAAATATATGCAGTCTTTAAGATGTTTGGAATAGAAGTGCCTTGATAGCTGAATGTGAAAGAATCCATGGAAGCTTATTTATTATATATGCCGGGAGCTGGTGCTTGGAATATCTCAGAGAATGACTCACAGAAGTCTGAATGGGTAGGGTGTGGGAATAATTAAAATAAAGTTTCTTGTTAGATACTTGAACTAATAAAAGTTTCTTCCACAATTACTCAAGTTCTGACATTAAGATAAGTCACTTCCCTCTCATCTAATGATAATTAAGTACATGTATACTTGCCATACGTATTCTGTTTATCTGCAAGATGTAATCAGGTCTCTAAAAAAGCAACAGTTCACAAGACAGTTATGACATTTGAATTTAGAACAAACCTGTAGATTAATTGCCTCAAATAGCAACACAGGCTGTATTTCAAAATCTTCAGGATCCAGGATTGTCTGTTATATGTTAGTACATCATTACACGGTGTACTGTAAGACTGGGTTTACAACAAACAGATGCACCAAAATGCTATGCTTCCCAAAATGTGGACTTCAGTTTTTAAAGAAAGGTAGATTAAAATTAATATGCAGACGACCTTCTTGATTTCACAGTGTTTTAAGTGGAATTGTCTTGGTTATGAAAACTAGCCTCTGTACAGTAGGATGACTATCATTGACAATACTGTAATTTATGTTTCAAAATACATAGGAAAGATAATTTTGACTATTCTCAAAGAAATTATCAATGTTTGAGGTAATGGATAAGCTAATTACTGTGACGTGATCATTACACAACGTATACCTGTATCAAAACATCACACTGTGTCTCACTAATACATCCAATGATTAGTTGTCAATTAAAAATAAAATAAGACTTAAAAAAATCAAATGAGCTGCTCTGAAGCCTTTGCAGTGACTTCATAGTTTAAACTGGGATAGAATCTCAAACTAGAAAAGGGTAAAGAGCCTGTTCTCACTCACCGTGTCACTCTTGGAGCAGATGGCCTTTCCTGAAGGCTGTGACATTTTATGCATATCCCTTTATTTCAAAGGCTGTTATGGTCATGAAATGGAATAATCTGAGGATCCCTAAGGGAGCTCAGGCATGCTCAGAAATACTTGATGAGATTATCTTCTAATATGAATGCATAAGGAAGTGTCTCAATTCTAGTCATAATTTAACAAGATGAAATCAAACTAAATATGTCATATATTAATTGGATCTTATATAACCATTAAAAGTAGTGCTAGAGACCTCTACATATTGATGTTAAGACATGAATAACTTGTGGATTTTTATGTGAAAAGGACAGTTATGAGGATGGTTGCATGATAGTTGGGTTCTTTCCTTACGCACACTGTCTTCATGCTGCCTACAGTTGCACTTTGTGTTTGCCTCCCAGCAGTGACCCAGCCTCTGAAATGTTCTGCCTTTCTCCACTGCCTCACTATGTTCCAGTCCCCTAAAAACTCAAATGGCGTTATTCTGAATATTTGGGATCTGTCAAACCAATTTGCCATATGGCCAGTCCATATTTAGAGGAGATATTGTGAGTTCTCTAATCTGTTGCTGCTACTGTTTCTCACTAGAACAAAGATCCTTCCTACCATTTCTTAGTTTTTTTCTATAGATTATCCTTATTCTCTGGTATGCAATTATAATCATAGTTTTGCAAACACAGATTACTCATTCAATTTTAGTTCCAGGGTGGCAAATTCTCAATGCTATCTGAACCCCCTGTCCAGTTTCTCTGTAGCCACACCGAAAAGAGCAGAACATGCTGGAGAAAACCTCTTAAGCCAGAAAATGGGCTTCACTTTATATTCAAAAATGAGTCAACTGTGTCTAATAATCTTACCACAATTGTCTAAAAAACTCATTTTTAGACTATAAAAAAACTAATTCATAGAGCTTCTTTTTTCCTAAAACCTACTAACTATCCTAGGTTCTTCTCGAGACAATGGAAGACTTTGTATTTCACTGAGGTAATGGGAGATCTAAATGGAAGCTTCCTTGTCAACCACTAACCTCAAAATCCATTTCTTCAACATCTGTTTTCTCATTTTGCTCTTTTGTTAAAATTAACTCAATAGCCTCCCTCCTACCAGTAGTCAATGCCTTCATAGTTTGATTCCTTTCATGCATACTTTCTCAATGATTTGGCCATTTTATTATCCTTTCTTTCTGTTGAAACACACATATCTATTAGTTTGGAATTTCTCATTTTTGAAGAAGAAAGAAAAAGCTATTTGCTTCTCATTTATTGCCAGCTACCACGCTATTCCTTTTATCTATTGTTTTTCCTATACCAATATGTCTCTAAGAAGTCATTTATATATTCTGTCACTAACCTCTTCTCTTCATTCTTCAACCATTGCAACTTGGATTTCATCCAAACCACTGCATGAAACTGCTCTTGTCAAGGTCACCAAATCCAATTGCCCTGTATTTGTCTTCATTGTCTAACCTCACAGCTTCATTTGACACGTTTGATGATGGTCTTCTATTTAAAACACTTTCTGGTCTTTAGTTACATCTCCTTTTTTCTGGATTCTTCTTATGTCTCAGGCTGCTATTTCACAATCTAAGTTGAAGGCTATTTTTTCTATTCTCAATCTTAAAATTTTCAAATTCCACAGGGCTCTTCCACTTTCCTTTCTATTGCCCTCTCCTATATAATCTCATTCCTTCCTAGGGAGTTAAGTTAGAATCTTAGACATGGGGAAGATGCTTTTGGCAGAGTGCTCTGTTGCTACTTAAATTCTGGGTTGGCCTGGTGAATGTAACAGTAAAGTTGAGGCACGAATCTAGTTGCTGCTGGTAAGGACTTTATCTCTTACGGAGACTGCTGTAAAGTATGAGGATAGTGTGAGAAGCAGGCATGTGAGCTGCATTGGCAGCAGCCCTCTTGGTAAATGCCTGACCAATGGCATCTGCCCTTCTGCTCTCTGTGGCCAGCTTTGCCCTTTCTGTGTTGCCTGGTTTGTCTGGTGAGAATATACCTTTGCTGCTGTAATATTCATTAAGCAAATTTTTCTCTTTTTAAAAAACTTTTAGGTTCAGGAGTACATGTGATGGTGTGACCTCAAACTGGCATTTCTCTAAGGCATAGAATAACTGTTAGATAAATATGGAGATGCACATTTATTTTTACATTCTTTTAAACTCTCATATTTTAGTTATTTTCTTTTATCGGGTTTGTGTTGTCTAAGGAGTCTGCTTCTGAGCTTAACCCCATATACTTGGGCCCTTCTCTCCCTATCAGATTTATAGTCTTCTATGTTTTCGTTAATTTTTACAAAGGAAAGTGCTCTATTACTTCTGTTATGCATATTTTTGTATGCATGTATAAAATTTCACAAAGTTGTATTATTAGTCCATCCCAACTTGTTTTCCCCTCTCATCTATCTATCTATCTATATATATATATCTTTTTCTCTTTCTTCCTAATACCATCCAGCTGAACATGGTAACCACTGTTAATTTCTTGGAGTGTAGACTTCAGTTGAGTTCAGGTCCTCAAGGTACAGATTCCAAGACAGGATTATATGTGAATAAAGATATATTTAGAGAATTACCTACACAAGATAAAGGGAAGGAGGCAGAAGTTGAGAGGAACCTTTAAACAGCCCTGACATTCATGAAGGAGAAGATAAAGTCTGAGACTGCAGCCTACTTCTGAAAAAGTTTGGCTAAGCCAAAGGGGATTCATTGAACCAGACTCACCCAGTTGAGTACCTACAACCTGAAGGAATGGGCCTATATTATGAGCCATGCTGTGTCCAGTCATCAGGTGCTAGTATCCTGTGTGAAGAGTGGTCTTAGTATGAACAAGGGTTGGACCCAGAAGGACAACTGGTATGTTTCCTACAGCAGATCTGAGCAGCATATACCTTCCCCCATGTTTTTATGGCAAAGTGCAAATGCACATGCATGCATAATGGTCCTTAGTCATTGTTTTTACAAACATAAAATCATTTTATGTATGCTACCTTAAATATTGCTCTTGTCACTGAACAGTATCAATGGGAATCATCCAAGTACAGCAAATACAGAATTCATTCTTTTCAAGGGACACTATACTTTGCAATACTTATATATCCAAATTTACTCAATATTTTATTAATGAGAAGTCTCTTGAGGCCTAAATATAAATTATTAAAACACTTGTAAATAAAAAATTTAGAAGTTTTGTTTTGCTTAAAATTAAGAATTTAGGCCGGGCACAGTGGATCACGCCTGTAATCCCAGCACTTTGGGAGGCCGAGGTGGGTGGCTCACCAGGTCAAGAGATCGAGACCATCCTGGTCAACATGGTGAAAACCCGTCTCTACTAAAAATACAAAACATTAGTTGGGCGTGGTGGCACGCGCCTGTAATCCCAGCTACTCAGGAGGCTGAGGCAGGAGAATTGCCTGAACCCAGGAGGCGGAAGTTGCGGTGAGCCGAGATCGTGCCATTGCACTCCAGCTTGGGTAACAAGAGCGAAACTCTGTCTCAAAAAAAAAAAAAAAAAAAAAAAAAAAAAAAAAAAATTAAGAATTTAATTTGTATATGGTAAGTCAATTGTAACACTTTCATCTTCCTTTCAAAGTTTTGTTGACATCAATTTTTTCATTGTCATCATTTTTCTATTGATTTTATCTTCAAATATTCATGTTTTTGAAGATATATATATGTACTTTTTTTAAATTCTCATTTTTGCTTTAAGGAATAATCAAAAAGAAAAATGGGTTAATATATCATATTTCATTATTTATTGTTACAGATTAACTTTCAAATTATTTTTTCCAGTTTTTAAAAGGTTAGTATTTTATTTGGAATTCTATATTAAGAACTCATTTGATTTTCAGGTGGCTGACATTTTTATTAATTTTTATTGTATCCAAGAATAAGACATATCATAACTTAAGTTCAGGCTGTGTTTTATTTCTTTCAATAAAATTTAATAATTATTTTCTCATATATTTTATAACTTTCTTATTAAATTAATTCCTATGTATGTTATCATATTGCCACTTTTGAGAACAGAATGTTTTTCACTTTTTCTTATACTATGAATAAGTATCATATATCCAACGATCTTAAGTAGTTGCTTTATTAATTCTATTGCTTTTTTGAATTAGCCATCTTGTTTTATCTAGATTTATTATCATCTATTCAGTAAAATTATAGTTTTATTTTTCTTTGAAACTCTATCTGACTTTATTAAAATCTTTAATCATATTTTAAATAATTATAGTATTAATAGACCCTTCCATCTTATCCATATCATAACAGAAATTGCTTTAGTATTTTGCTTTTTAAGAGTTGCAAGTTTTTTTGTGAAATGTCTCATATTAAAGAGTATTTCCTCCTTTTCTATTTTAATTTCATTTAAAATAAGAAATTACTGCTTTATTTAAGCTATGTTTTATGTATCGAAATAATTATATGACTTTTTTCTGTTAGTTTTTCAATGAAGCATGAGTTTTATAGGTCTCTAATATGTTAACGAAATCATTATTGTGTTCTGTGTGATAGTATCATTGAAGATTACTGCATCTTTGTAGACGTAGATCTATTTCTAATATACTAATATTCCTGTTCTATAATTTTCTTTCTTTTACTATCTTCACTGGGATTGATTTTTTCATTTCATGCCTGCATTAAAAATGAATTGATAAAGTGTCCATCTATTCTATAGTCTGTAAAATTTTAATTATCTTTGTAATTACCTGCTATTTAAAAAGAAACCTGGACTTAGGAAAAGGAAGTATGTTATTTTAATGCCTCTTGGGGAAGGAAGGGATATAATCTTTAATCACTTACCTACATCTTCAACCATAAATCACTTACTTACATCTTCAGCCTATTTAAATTATCTGCTTTTCATTGCTGTTATTGTTAACTTTGCTGCTTTAAAATTAACAATATATCATCATTTTTATCTGGACTTTAAAATGTATCGACATATTTGGCCAGGCACAGTGGCTCACACCTGTAATCCCAGCACTTTGGGAGTCCCAGGTGGATGGATTCTCTGAGCTCAAGAGTTCGAGACCAGCCTGGGTAACATGGTGAAACCCCATATCTACCCAAATTACAAAAAATTAGCCGGGCACTGTGGTGGGTGACTGTGGTTTCAGCTATTTGGGAGGCTGAAGTGGAAGGATCACTTGAGCCTGGGAGGCAGAGGTTGCAGTGGGTCAAGATCGCACCACTGCACTCCAACCTGGGTGACAGAGTGAGACCCCATCTGGAAAAACAATATATTGACATATTTGTGTTTTCTTTTAATTCCATCTTTTATGAAGAGGCTGAAACAAGGGACAGCAGTAATTTGGAATCTATGCATGGCCCTGGTCTGATCTGTGATTGAGGATTATACTAAGTAAGGCTAAGAGTGAAGCAAAGAGGTAGAAAACAAATAGAAGCTGGCAATAGGGAAATTACACTTTTTTTGTATTTCTTTCCAACACTCCCATCCTTAAAATGCATCCTAACCCTTGAATTTTAAGAAATTTGCTGGATCCCAATCACGTTTCTCAGTTTTGCTTAAACAGGTTAGTCTATCCCAATTCTTCACCATATTCTCTGTCTCATTCAGACTTGCATGTGTAAAATAACCTTAACTGTAATATCTAGAGAAATTGAGAGGAAAAGGCATAGAGGTGAGGA
>NW_016107645.1:1120593-1226240 GCF_001604975.1 Cebus imitator
CTCCTGCCTCAGCCTCCCAAGTAGCTGGGATTACAGGCACCTGCCACCATACCTGGTTAATTTTTTGTATTTTTAGTAGAGACGGAGTTTCACTATGTTGGCCAGGCTGGTTTCAGTTGAATGCCTGACCTCATGATCCACCCATATTGGCCTCCCAAAGTGCTGGGATTACAGGCATGGGCCACTGCACCTGGCCCCTCGTGAAAGGTTTTTAACCATCACAAGCCATTTGAACTTCAATATGAGGGCAATAGGGATAGGGCATAGAACTATATTAAGCACCAAATTTCCTTAATGAGACTAATTTATTTTAAATTCTCTATTTGTTTTCTCTTAAACTGGTGGTTAAGAACATGAGTCTTAAAATTAGCAAAACTTCCTACATGTATTTGATTCATAACTTTAAGCCTGAGATTCTATATCAATGAAAATCGAGGTACTAATTTTGTTTTCACAAGGGACATCTGAAATATTAAGGTAATAACTTATGCAGAGTGCTTATTACATAGTAAGTAAACACTCAATAAATGGTATCAGTAATCATCACCATCATCTTCATCCTCATCATAATTTTTATTTCTGCTATGTTAGAGATATATAGGTAAATGTGGTTTTTTAGTGAAGCATATAGATTTTTCCCACAGTCTTGACTGAGAAAGGGATAGTATAGCTGATTGACAGAAATCCCTGTCAGCTGCCAACCAATACAGACTGTTCAATTTTTGTTTTTATTTTGTTAAAAGGTCTTTTTCTTGCTTTCATTGCTTGCTATAAATACTGCATTCCAATCACTGTGATATGTTTTTGATAAAAGAATGGAAAAGTAATTGTAGAGACAAAAAACTGAGAAAGTTTGGCATTAATTGTTTTGAAACACAGTCAGTCCTTCTGTAATTTGCAGATAGTCGCTACTTTTAAAAGCAAATAGTTTTATTAGTCATGGCAGCTCTCCCTAGCAGCTATGACAGATAACCAATTCGGTGGCTGAATATACTAAAATTGTTTTCTCAATCACATCACAGTTTAACGTTTGTTGGGTAGCCCTCCTGATCAGCACCACTTCTCTGGGGTGACGTGAGGACCTACTGCTTCTATCTTGTGGTTCTGCCATATTGGAATTTTCTATCTCTAGCTGTAAGGACAAGGGGCACAGAGTGGGTGAGGGGGGCACCCTGGTTTTTTACTCCCTGAGTTCTAACATGACATACTTCACTTCCAATCACGTTTTAGTGGCCAGGTATTAGTCACATGATCATGTGTAAATGTATATTTCGGCCTTCTCATATGGTGACACAGACTTCCTGAGTGTGCAGAAAGAGAAAAATGGGCAGTTTAGGCAGCCCAGAGATGTGGGGAGGTGAGTGTATACCCACGCAGATAAGAAGCTAGCAACAGTAAAGGATTTAGAACATGACATCCCAATCCATAATCGCTTTTTAAAATCTCAATGAAATTATGAATGAGAAACAATTGAACATTATTTATCAAAGCCTTACCATTGTCAAAATTTTGACGTTTCCTATTTATTTTACATTTTTTTCGCATATGTAAAAGAGAAAGCTTAGATAAATACATGTGTGCTTGATAGTGGAATACTGTTGACATGCTTTCCCCTGAGAGTTTCACTAGGAGCTCTTAACTAAAAAATATGTATCCTCATAATTAATTAAGAATGTAATTTATTTTGCATCAATAATCATTATCTAGGTGATTTGATTGCATTTAATCATGAGATACGGCTATGTCTACCTCTGAGAGTTAACCTGTTTTCTGAGATTTTTTCTAAATTTTTTGTACCAAAAAAACTTAACATTTATGTATATTTTCAGAAAAAGTATTAGGTGAATATTTATATTTTTATTTTATTATCTTTAAATACGATATATCACATACTTACATATGTGTATATTTCACTTGTATCAAAGCATCACATATTTATAGGGAACAATGCGATGTTTTGATATATATGCTATAAACGCATCAAGCTCATTAATCTATCCATCATTTCACCTACTTATTTTCTGTGGTGAGAACACTTAAAATCTACTCTTTTAGCAATTTTGAAATATACAGTACATCATTATTTACTATAGGTACGAAGCTAATTATGAAACTAAAATTTATTTTCATCTTTTTGATGTTTTGACAATTTTAATATTTTGAAAATATTTAATAACTGAAGTGTTATTGATTTGAGTATCTTAAGCTGGTATATTCAAAGAGAGATCATACAATATGATAATACTATTAAGTCATGCAAGACAATAATTGTATGATAATGGTATTAAACTACTTGTGATCAGTTCTTAATACATAAGGGGTCATTTTTTGAGAAATAGCTATTATCTTACTTTCTTTTCTCAAGTATGTAGCTAACAGATAAAAGTTTAGATAACGAATAAAAGCTCATAGATCACTTTTCCATGTACATACATTGCTGGGATAAACAACTGATTAATGATGTTTCATCCTTTCAATGAGAAATTTATTTATAGGAAATTAAAAAAGGTGTTTGTGAATGCTTGAGCTGAGGCTGTCAGTGATATCATTTTGCATAATTATATTTTCTGTTGATTCGTTTTCCATATTTCTTTGGTTGGAGCTTCTCTGAATTGATTAAAACTTTCATTTTATCACCTATTTGAATTTAATTTTTGCTCCAGATATTCTGCTTTGATTGGACATTTTGACTTATCATATCTCAAGGGCATTTGTAAGAAAAAGAAGAGAAAGCATAGAAGGTGAGGGGCCTGGGGTTTTCTACTTAACTTGATCCTTGTATCATCTATTTCCTGGTTAACAGTTCTTCCTCTCTGATACGTTGTTAGGATAAAGTCTTATAATGGGTTACCTTTCAGGCTCAACATTTCTCAGCATAACACTTCTCTTTGAACCATAGAGAAAGATAAATTCTTAGACTCTAACACCCTAGCTTGTTGCTGTTAAGATTCCAGGTGAATCCGGACACAAAGTGCCTATTTTACACAATAGAATACTGTTGTGCTGAGTGTGTCAGAGCATAAGCTGGCATCTCATAGCTATTACTGCTAAAGGAAAAAAAAATATGGCAATTATTTCTTTCTTATGAAATGACATTCTCTGAGTGCTCACTATCTTCTTAACTCAGCAGGAATACTCTTTGTAATATAGAAAGCATGCAAGACAAAAGGCACCTTCCCAATTGGTGTGTTCTTTCTTTTAATCTTGACAAAAGTATTGCGAGCCTCTTTGGTACCAGATTCTGTATAATACCCTGAAGTGCAGAGACCTTGTGTGCTTAGATGACTAATACAATTAGATGACAGGACAAAAAGAGCACTGTTGGGGGCGAGGTTCAGTAAGAGTTTGTCTTAGGGATATAAAGTGGAAGGGCATTCCCAAGCAGAGAAAGCAGTAGCAAGAGGAGTAGACCTAAGATGGAGTAATATGAGCATACGACAAACTATAAATTGCATGGAAGACTTGAATGTGAAGTGTTGGTGAAAAGGTCAGGTAGGCAGGACACACAGCCACACCCTTCTACAAAGAATCATTGTTTCTCCTTGCTTACACATTTGCTCTTCTAGGCAGTTTATCTTGTGTACATGGAGAACGAATATGCGTTCTGTCTTGGCCTTGTACAGCCAGTTAATGACTTCCCTCGCTTCCAACACCAAAAGATTCAGCCTCTGAAACTAGTTAATAGTTAATTGGAAAAATGCTGCAAGCAACTTTCTCAGATGTTCATACTCAAGATCCAGGTTGTAATTCCAGTTTTGTGAGTAACAGCCTTGACCTCCATCCTTCAATCCCCACCAAACACAGACAGATTTTGACAGGTAAGTCACTCTGCAGTGGTCCACTGTATGCAATCTATACACCTAACAGTCTCCTTGTTTCCAAGGCTGATTTTTGCTTTTTGATTGTAATTAACACTTTCAGGCTCAGTTGATTGAAGAATTTATGATGCATACCTGTCTTCCATCCCAGAAAGCTGGGAAAGTCTTTGACATGACTTTCTTCAGATGATTTGGTTTGGACCACGTTAAATTTTGACTGTTTCATCACCTACTAATCTAGTACTTAGATTCATTCCAGCATTGGAAAGTATGTAATTCTGTTGTGATATCAAGGTCACTCCAGAGTCAGGGCAAAGAGGGGAAACATAGAAAAATGAAAACGAAACACCCAAGCTTCTACAGAGAAGTTGTATGATACAGATTTTAAAAACATGGGTTTATGAGCAAGCTCTGGCTTAAAATTCCTCGTGTTCTACCTCTTATTAGCCATAGAGATGATTGAGCAATTTACATAACTAGTGACTTAGTTTCCTCTTCCATAAAATGTTTTTCTACATAATTAGCTTTACTGTGATGAAAAAATAGGATAATGCATGTAAAGCTCCTTTTCCCAGTCCCTGACACTTAATAAGTACTCCATGAATGTTAACTATGATTCTTACTTTCATGACTTGGTTTGTAATCTCAAGAAAAGATAATAACCATCTTTCCTTTTGGCTTCTTTTTTTTGGTTGTTTTATTTTGTTTGTTTCCTTGTTAAGTATTAAATAAATATTTGCTATTTTTTAATATAACCATGGACTATTCTCACTTTTTTGAGATATGGATGTATGCAATATATTAACTATGGTAAATTTTCAGAAAGGAAGAAAAATGCTTCATTTATAATGAATCACGGAATAGTATATGCATGATGTCTTAGGTGTTGGACCAACTGAGAAGTAAAAGGTTATCCTCTGCACTTTAAAATTTTCATGAGGCTAAAAAAAAGAAGGAATGGCCATAGAATCTGAAATTAATGGACTAGCTATCTCTCAAAAATGCAATTTAGTTGATAATGTTACAAATTACCCATTGGGACCAGAAAAGAAAATTTATGAAAAACATATATTTCTATCCCAAAATGTTCTGATGAAATTAGATTTCAAAAGCAAAGACCATGTCAGGAATAGTCACAAGAGGGTTACAGATTTTTGTCTTTATTGTGTGTGACATTTTGTTTGTACCTGATAATTAGTACTGATTGATAGATAAACTTACCAAGTAGTAGATATTTAATCAATAAAAAAAAAATTATAAAGAAAAAAATAGCCATCTGAAACATAATAAGCTTTGTTAGTGGGAGGTTGTTTAGGTCGATACGAGATAATCATTTGTGATGGTGTTTTGCTCTTCTGTGGTAACAAATAAATTCCAAAGTTTTAGTGTCCTGACAGTAAAGGAATTTATTTCTTGTTCATAGAATTGCTGTAGATCTGGTGACTCTTCACACCAATACTCCTCCAAGCAGTACCTGAAGGATCCACACTGTTTTCATCTCTGTCACCACCGTCTAAACCCACAGGCTCCATGGTCACCTTTGAAGGGCAGAGAGAGACAGAGGGGCCCCATTAGTTTTTAATTCTTCATGTTGGAAATGACAATTTTTTGGTCATATTTCTCTTTCCTAATATTTATTCTTAGCTCCCATCCTACCTATGAGGAAGTCTTGGAAATACTATTTTCCTGTGATATAGGAAACACCTAACACTCTCAGCCACTAAGGATATGTTTCATGATTGGACTATAGGGCAATCCTAAATCTGTTAGAAATTCCAATGATTAATTATCAGGATTTATAAAATTTATTAAATGAATCTTTAAACAATGCCTGAAAAGGAGTGTTTAAATTGGAGAAATATGCACTACCCACAGTTAAAATTTAGTGTCTGCCTGGATATAAAGAATGTATTACATCAGGTAAAAATAAAAAATAAACATCCATCCCTAGATGCATAAGAGCACCAAGAGGCTTCTTTTGTAAACCTCCTCTGTGTGTTTAGATAGTTACACTTGGCATTTGCTTTGCTTGTTCAAAGCCATCTTTAACAGCTCAGCTATGAAGATAATATGTGAGACAAATACATGCAAATCAGTCTCATATGCAAGATATTTCTATCTCTAAAAATGATCCTGCACTCCTTGCCATCTATGGGAGCTTAATTCTCCTTAGTTCTTCATGGAATCATCCTAAATCCTCCTGGTACTGCTTCCAAATTCCTCTTCAGAGGTAGTTTCTTTATACCATTGCAAATGATCTTTTTCTTTAATGAAGGCCTTTGTATTTCATCCTCAGCCTAGTTAATAAGCTCATAAACCTTCCCCTTTTTGGTAGCACCACTTCTTATGCAGCTGCCAAAATCATACACCTAAAACTAGAGACAGTAAAGACCATTGTAGTGAAACCTGGACACCCTGGAGTGAGGCAACCTGTAACCTTGGACTTTTCTTAGCCTTTATTTTTAGTTTTGTCATTTCTTAAATGTGAGATAAGAGCATCTTATGGGCCTAAAAGAGGATGGTAATGAAAATATTATACTTTAAAGCATCATGGCACAAATGAACTAGAACAGATGCAGGCCATAGTTGGACAACTGCCATACCTTTCATTGCTGGGTCATGGAAGCTTCTAGGAGTATCCTTGATAAAGGAATAAAGAGGCAAGGACATGAAGGAGGATATACTTGACTGGGTTTTGGCAGTGGTCATTTATCAGCATTACAGAAACAGTTTAGTAATTTAATATTAGTGTGAGCTACCTATCAGCTGAACATCAGCTTTAGTTCAGTTAACTCAGTGTAAACACTGACAGAGTATACAGTCAGCCTAGGTTAGGAAATGCTGAAGTAACAAATAAATCCAAATCTTCAGGTGTTAACAAAAATAAGTTTATTCCTAGAATGATGGACTTAGCTGGGAAGCAGAGCCTGGAGATTTGTCCATAGCTCTAAATCACTTCTCCCTGAAGGTGGCCTCCATTACTTCTACACATATTCCATTGACCAAAGCAAGTTGCATGGCCATACCCATCTGTAAAAGAAAAGAGAAGTACTTAGAAGAGATGAGTTAGGCATATTGAAGAGCCAGGGTAATGTCTGCATATAGGATGTCTAGCTCATTGTTAAGTGCTCCAGTTATTATTAAACTGTACTCTGATTATTTCATTTCTCTGTTCAATTTATGTTTATTTGATCTGCTTTACCTCCATATAACATGGAGATGCCTCATTGTCATTAACATTCATTGTGATGTAAATCCTAACTACATTTCTATTTATATGTTATACCACTCTACTTCATTTTACCTTTGGTCCATTCAAGCAGAATTACTTGGTTTTCTCATCAATCCCTTGTTTTTCTCTGTATCATTGTCTCTGAAGTTACATTCACATAAGTGCTTTAACTGAGTCTCTCCATGCCGGTAAGCCTTCTAGTCCTCAAGTTCAAATACCCTAAATTTTCATACCTAAATATATTCCGTAGTAATATATTCCATTAATTTTTATTTCACTGCTAGACTCGACATTATATTATAGTCATTTTTATATATGATGATGTAGCATTACAGCCTGAAAACTTTTGAAGGTAGAGTCCATGCCTGATTCATCATGTAGCCCCACTTGTGAGTGCCTTATTCATAGCAGTTCAATAATACTACTAATAATAAAATTAATAATGATGTAACATTTAGTAGAGACATCAGCCTAATGTAAAATGAACATTGGATTAGATATTTTAAAAATTCTGGATTTTAGTTGTACCCCAGTTACTAACTAGCAATATTACCTACAACAAGTTGCTTAACCTATTGGAATCTCAGTTTGCTCAAATCTGAAATAGATGAGAAAATATTTTAACTGCTTTTCCCTTCCTGTCTTACAATATTGTTGGGAGAACCAGCTCAGATATGAGATAATAGTATGTGAAAGTACTTTACATAAATTGTCCTCATTATGATATACCAAAGCTAGACTCTGGTTTTAAGTCTACAGTGGATTGATTCTTCAGTAGCATTTAATTCTGTTTCCCATTCTATTTTTTTTTCTTTCACAGAATGCTTCTTAGAGAGCCTTTTGGGTGTCATGACATTTTATGCTCCTGACTTTCTACCTACCTTTCCTTTAGCTGACCGGTACAGCTAACCTTTCTCTTTGTCCCTTCTACTCTATACTCTTTTGCTATATAAGTTCATTCATGCTCATAACATAAATTTCCATCTAGGTACAGATAACTCACAAATATTTATATCCTGTCAAAGATCTCTCATATGAATGATACATCCAAGTTCTTGCTTGATATCTCCACTTGGATATATTAACATGTCTCAAGCAAATCATTGCCAAAACCACACTCTTGATTCACACTTGCCTTCATAAGTCTTGCAATTTTTTGGTGTTTATCCTTTCAGCAAATGGCACAACCACTTACTTAGTTTGAAGTGTCAAAGTCTAGGTTTTCTCTTTGTTTGTCCACAATGCCAAGAATTACTGACATGCTGCAAACCTTACCACGTGCTCTCATTCCATTAATGAGAGCCTAACCTAAATCCCCACCCTGTGTTATACGTTCTGTGGAAATACCTTCTTAACTGGTATTTCTTTCCTTCATCAATCCACTCCCTACACTGAATCTTTTCAAAATGTAAATCTTATGCTATTACTTAAAATAGTTACCACTGTTTGGGGATAAAGGTTAAATTTCTTAGCCTGGCCTTAAAGGCCACATGCAGTGTGTTGGTATCTACTTCTATAGCCCCATCTCCTGTCAAACACAATCTTCTCTCTACAACTTTGTCTTCAGAATACTTGCCATAGTCGTTATTTTTACTATTTGATTGATTAGTCAATTAAATATTTTTCTCATTGGAGACTTCGAGTTTCATGACGGTAGAGAGAGGTGATCTCTTCTTTATATATCAAGTAACTAGCACTGTGCTTTGCAGATGTCAGGTGCTTAATACCTATTCATTAAATGAATAAAGGGTTTAGTAGGTAGGCCTGTTTTCTAACTGTGTGTTGAGCATTGACTCTTCAAGAGGTGCAGTAAAGGCACGAAATCCGTAAATATTAATGGGCATGATTTTACCTTCAAGGAAATCAGGATCTATTGGTAAATATGCCTAAAAACAGTTATACTTCAGGGGAAATTTTACACTAACAAAGCATCAAGTCTTCTCCTGGAACGTGGTTTGATGTATAGGGCTTGGCAGAATAAGTTTCCACTTCTGATCGCTGGTTTTCTGGAGAACTCGTGTAAAATTTCCAAACCTTTCAGTCCTTTCTGTTCAAAGATTGTAACTGTCTTTCATTGTTATCTTTTCTTCCATGTGACAGGTCTCAGTGACCATACATTCCTCATACATATCTTAAACCTGGGAAATTTTAGAATACTCAGTACATTTTCAACTATAAATTCCCTATTCTGTGCTTTTAGATATAGATTTATCTCTGGTTTATGTGTTGTACTTTTGTTGTGGCTTGTTTTTTTTCTCTTTGACTCGGTTTATTATAAATGTTTTCATATATAGGTATATATAAAATCTATTAATATTTTCTCTATGGTTTCTAGGTTTTATATCCTATTTATGAAAGTCTACTCCAAATTCCCTTATTTAATTGTTAAACATTTGACATGAAAATAATTATTCCCTTAACTTATAAAGAGCTTATATTAATCAGTAAGAAATATATAAATAGGCCAATAGAAACTAGACAAGGGATTAAACAGAAAAGGCAATAGAATAATAAATAATCTTAGAGAAAAAATGTTTCCCCTCACATTTAAAGACATACAAAATAAAGCAATGTAAGTTTTGTAATCTGCTCAGGTTGAAACCAATGTTTCATCTAGATTATTGAACAGTATTTATTGTTATTCATCACTATTTGGAGTTAAAAGTAGTATAAAAATTCAAAGACTACATTAACAATGTCTGTCAAAGTGAAAAAATACATGTCTTTTTTTTTTTTTTTTTTTACCAGCCACACTACTGTTGGGAATTTACTAAACCCATTATTTTCAAAAGAATACTGAGATACTTCTGCATGAATTTCTGTTGTGCAACCCTTTGAACTATCAAACAAAAAATGTTGGAAACAAGCTACCTATGAATTAATAGGAATGCGATTGGATAAGTCAATATTGATTCAGCCAATGAAAAGTATGAAACAGATCAAACAGTTTAAACAATTGAAGTGGCAGCTGTGTATTCAAGTGGTAACCATTAAGAAACTAATACACAAAAAGACATGGTGAATAACCAGTGATTACTTTGTATAAATAAAAATGTATATACAAATGTATGCAAAAATATACATGAAACAGTATTTCTTGGAAGGTACATTATAAAAAGGTATAGACAATGAATACCTTTGGGGTGGAGTGCGTTTGGGAAGTAAGGAAGGGAATAACTATTACTTTTCATTTTCTATTTTGTAACTATCTTTGTACTGTTTTAAGAATTTATTACACAGCATATGTAATACAGTCATGTTTTTTACAAAAATAAGTGACGTTAATCCATTTTAATTCCTGTGCTTCACAAAACATTCTAAAGCTAAGGATTTTTAAAATTCTTCCTCCTTTTGTAGAAACAAATTCTATGCTTGTACATATTTAGTGTTGTATAATTTATCGTCTTTTTTTGAACTGTAGCCCTTAGCATGTTTTCACCTCCTTGTGTATTCTTACTTACTGAATCTACCTTTATTAAGCTGCTAATTCTGCTGTGAGGAAGTTCTTTGTATTTTAGGATTGTGTATCTAAAATTGAAGTTGACTATTTTGTGGGAAAAAAATCATTATTCAATATTAACAGTTGATTTTTGAGATACTTAGTAAAGTGGACTCAATTATGGACCTCCAAGTGGAACAAATACCCTTACTTGTATTTCATGGTGATTTTTGCAGGCTGTTTGCAGTAATACTTCTCAAAAACAGCCAGAAATAAACAACTTAAACCCTGAAACATATTTTATATGCTTTGAATTTAAAGCACTCATTTAAAAGAAAAGTTGAATTGGGTGGTTTCTCTCTCTGTGTGTGTGTGTGTGTGTGTGTGTGTGTGTGTGTGTGTGTGCGCGCGCGCGCGCGCGCGCGCACGCGCCCCCCTACATTTGTTTAAGGTTTCTTTTTTTCTTTTAAATTTTTGGCCCTTGTTCCTCTTTCTTTTCTACTTCCCCAGAAATTCTGATAAAAGTAATGTAAAAAATGTAAATACCTGATCAGAGGAGTTGTTTAAGAAATGTCTCAGCTGAAACGAGCACTTTGGTATGAGTGCTAGCTGCTTAACAAGTCAAGGGTGTGGGGAGCTATGAATAAAGAGAGAACATTTTGCCATGAATTATTCAGTTAACCATGGGATGCTGTTATCTCCACTTCAGTGGCTTTTAATTGCACATGTAAGAATTCTGCTTATCTGGCATTCGATTTGATGCCAAGGTGCAGCTTGCCCAAGCAGGGCTGGAGGCAGGAAATGAGGATCTCATCAGACAAGCAGCTGCCATTCACGAATGCGTTAAGGAATATGGCATAGGCTAACAGAGAAGGCAGAAGACAGACACAGATAATGGCAATGGAAGGATATGTGAGAATATGTGACAAGAGATTGTCTTTTCCTTTTGATCCTGCTGCACATTGCTGAGTCTTCAGTGAAAAGTCAAATTGTGTGTGCTACCTAAATCTACTGCATTGCCTTTGTTAGAGACCCAAGTTTGACCTCTGGAGGAAAGATGACAAGTTGTTCTTTAAGCCAGTCTCTTGGAAAATCTGGTATTCTTTCAGTCTAAATGGAGTCCTGACTTAATTTTGAGAATCTGTTGGTTTTAATTTTTCAAAGTCTACTTAAAGTAAGTTTATTTATCAAGATAAATAATTTTCTCAAGTCCTTTTCCTCATATCAGATTCCCAGAGGAGATACCTTTTGGCAACTGTGCTATGAATGTTTCAAAACAAATTTACTTATAACATACCATTTTAAATATTTTCAGATTTCATTTGGAACCCCTTCTCCATTTATACTTCTCACCATCATATATAACTATTTTATATTACTGCATACATCCATTTCCAGATTCAAGTGTACATGAAAAACATGGGTTTCATCAGTTGCCGTTTGCTGTGCACTGTGTAGAGCATAGGAGATGTAGAGATTACTAGGATCCACAGACAAAGCACTCTTAATCTTATGGAGATCACAGACTGGAATGAAGATGTGCAATACAAACCTGCTGATCTGCATGGCTGTTGCTGCATGGGAAGTTTATGCCAGATGAAATGGAAGCACTTTTGAGAGTTGGATTACCCAAGGCTTCCTGGGAGAAGGGACTGGAGAAAGTGGAAGAGACTTCAAAAAAGGCTTCCTTGAGAAGACAACGCTTGTGAAATATGATAGGTTTGTAGTATTTCTAAATTTGACAAAAGAAGAAGGGCAGAAATTTCAATTAGTATAGCCATTATGGAAACACGAGTGTTCCTCAAAATATGAAAGAATAGAACTACAATGTGATCCAACCATTCCACTACTAATTGTGTATCCAAATGAAATGAAATCAGTATACCAAAAAGAGACCCGTACTCACATGTTTATGGCCTCACTATTCACAGCATCCAAGATATGGACTCATCCTAAGTGTCCATCAATGGACGAATGGATATAGAAAATGTGGTCTTACTGCACAATGAAATACTATTCAGCCATTTAAAAAAATCAACCATGGCTTTTGCAGCAACATGGATAAAACTGGAGGTCATATAATGTCAAGTGAAATAAGCCACTCATAGAAAGGCAAATATTACATGTTCTCTCTTGTATTTGGGAGCTAAACAAATGAATCTCGTGAGGAAGAGTAGAATGATGGCTACCAAAGGCCGGGAAGGATGGGGCAGAGAAAATAAAGAGACTTGCTTAATGGATACAAACATACAGTTAGCTAGAAAGACTAAGTTCTAGTGTTTGGTAGCCCAGTAGGGTGGCTGCAGTTAACAATACAGTGTATTTTTCATAATAGCTAGAAGAGAAGATTTGAAATGCTCCCAACACGAAGAAATTACAAATGTTTGAGGAGATGGATATCACAAATACCCTAATTGGATCATAATGCACTGTATACATGTATCAAAGTATCATAAGTATGTCATATTTATAATTATGTATCAATTTTAAAAGAAAATGTATACATATGTAATGCAATACTATTCAGCCTTATAAAAGAAAGGAATTATGTCATTTTGATACCATAGATAAACCTGTAGTTTATGTTAATTGAAGCATTATATTTTACTTAAATGTTATGTTAAGTAGAATAAGCCAGGCACAGAAGGATGAATACTACACAATATCACTTACATGTGGAATTTAAAAAGTCAAATTCATAGAAGCAAAGAGTAGAATGGTGGTTACCAGGGGCTGAGAAATGAGGGGATTTTGGAGATGTTGGTCAGTGGACACAAAATTTCGGTTAGACAAGAAGAATGAGTTCAAGAGAACTATAGTGCAACATAGTGCCTACAGCTAATAACTATGTATTGCATACTCAAAAATTGCGAAGAGAGTGGGTAGTGTTATCAAAAGAAAAAAAAAAAAAAGATTAGTAGGAGAGGTAATGCACATGTTAATTAGCTCCACTTAGCCATTCCACAGTGCATACGTATTTTAAATATGTTGTACACAAGAAATATATGCATGTTTTCTGTTAAAAACAGACCTGTAAGGAGAAAAAGTTTAGTATCAGAAATTAAAGAATGCTGAATTCAATCATAAAAATGGCCTCTGAAAGAATGCTGATAATCCTGGGGTACATCACAAAAAAAAAAAAAAAGAAGAAGAAGAAAGAAAAACAGATTTAAAGCTGTGGTGGCAATGTTGGAGGGTTTGGAAGAATAACAGGTTATTAAATTGCTTTTAGGAACAATAGGGTGCATAGGGCAGAATGGCAAACAATGTGTGAAGAGCACACATGGTCAGACACCAATTTATGAAATAAAGTCCATGTAGATGTTATTCTGAAGGCAGTGAAGAACCAGTGAATAATTTTAGGCGGGAGTGATGTGATCAGATTTTCGATGTAGAACAATTGTTCTGATGACATTGTTCCTTTGGCACAGTTGTTGATGGGGCTTCACTATAAAAAGGAACACAAAACAAACAAACCAACAAAGACCACTTCATATTAGCATTTCCTATGGGGCCAAAAATCAAAGGGACAATATAGATTAATTGAAACAGCAGATCGTTTGAAATCAGAAGAATTGAGTCTTGTTTTATGTTCTTGCATTTTTTTAGGAACATAATTTTGGACAAAGTATGTATCCTTTCCCATTAGGTTTAAGTTCAACATATGTCCAGAGCTTAAAACAATTTCTCATGCATGAGTGAAGCTTCATAAGTGTTTGGGGAATAAATGAATGAATTTCTGGATTTCTTTGTTCTTTTACTAAGTAAGGAGGATCAAAAAGTGTTCTGAGAGCCATTTTCCACTACTGTGGTACAAAGAGACACGTGATTAGAAGTTAAGTGCACAACCTATATTGTATCCCTTCAGGGAAATTATTTTTGCATTAATATTGTCAGTCTTGGGAAGGTATAGTGGGAGAGAAGAAACTATGAATCAATTGTCAGATGCCTTTTTCTCCTCTGGTTTTTTAATTTTCTTCATTTTGACAGTCTCTTTTTTTCTTCTATGTTGCTGGACGTTTTTATATTCCTACATTTTGCATATCTTGTTTCAGAGGATTCAACACTGGGATGCCTTATCTTTTTGCTTACTGGGCATTTCTATACATACTTCCCCGCCCCCACCATGTACTTCTTTTCTCTTATATTCCACTGTGCTTTACTTCTTTGGTGTCAGAAAAAATTATTCCTGCTCCTCTGCCCTCATAGATGTCTAATGTAATCTTTCCAATGGGACTGAGCTTTTCCAAAAGGTAAGCAAAATGATTTAATTAGGTTGTGTTGAGTTTCTGCCCAGGAAAAGTCCCTGAGGATAGGAACACAAAAAGCAGGCTGTCACCTTGAAATATGTGAGGGTTCGTAGTTGGGGAAATATAGAAAAAGGAAAAGCTTATAACTTAATTTATTGGTTTCAGCATTGTTAATTTTTTGATATTATTTCGAAGAACTTGATGTGCTAGACAACTGCCTTTTGTGTTCAATCTACCATTTGAATTCCTCACTTCTTTATTGTAACTGATGAAAATTCTAACCCCCAGTAAAGGGGACAAATTTCCTGAAGTTTTTAACCTGTAAACTGTTGCAGCATCAGTCCCTAGACCCATGTTTGGGACATATTAGGTATGTTAGTAAATAAACAAATGGCTCTGGGCACATGCTGCTGCCTTATGTTTGCAGAAGGCTGAATCCACTGCTCAGGAATTTGCTCATTATCAGCTTCCTCCTAGTGATACCCATAATCTTCAATTCATTCTGGACTCTTCATCTCAAAGCAATAAGTGACTTGTTATTTGCCAGTTGTATGTTTTGGTTAATGGTTTTCCAACTTTTTATTATTTTGTTCCTATAATTTCTACTTTTTTCGGTTGTAGTCATTCAAGAGAGTATCACTAAATGCGACTTTCTTAGAGATTTCTTCTCTGAATCAACCTCTAGTTTGAAATGCAATATATAATTCCCAACATAGCAAGATCGTGTATTTTATTCCTTTAGCTAAAGTTTACTATCTTTCCTTGTTGTAAGCATTGTGAGCATGACTTTTATAACAACTACATTTTATTACAGGAGGTCAGGTACCATACTGTGAACTTCCTATCCTAGGGCCTAGCACATGGCCTAATAGAAGTCCTCAATATGTATTTCAGTTGAATTGAATTGGATTGAATTGAATGAAGTGGAATTCATACTCAAAACTTATATAGTTATAGGAATAAGAACAAATTTTACAAAACTCATTGTACGCCACAAGTTAATCTAAAGTTACACAGTCAAACATATGTAGCAGGAGAATTTAGACAAATTCTATACAATTAACAGTAAAGTTGAATGTATCATTGATCTTTAGATATTACTTTTCTGAGAAGAGAAGGTTGATCATATCAGAAGGGTCACTATATTTAAGAGAAAATAATCCCATTGATTTCTTGCAATAGCTTAAAAAAATATTTCCATGACCTTGAACTCAGTAAACACTGAAAAATAGAAAGTGTTTCTTCTCAAAGGCCTCTTTTATGGATGTTTTATTAATTTTAGGGATGTCGCTGTTCATCTATTTTAATGGATTAGAAGGACCATTGTTCTCAACACTGAAAGATAAATATACAAGGCCTCATAACATTAGTTTTGACCTAAACTTTTGTCATATGTATAGGTTTTTTCCCCTCAAAAATGTATTTTCTCTCATTATTTTGTTAAATTAGGTAGTTTTATTACAAAGTTTCTTTGCAAGCTTTTAAAAAGGTTGCAGGAAATTGATCATGACAAACTCTAGGGAAAGTCTTTATTTCCATGGTAACCATCATATGCTCTATGTATCTTCTCATAAAGAGGTAGAACCAATGTTACCAGCAAAACACAAAGACCAGTAAGGAAGGAACAAACAAACACATGTTCATTATAGCAAAGGTGATCAGGGCTGCATTAAATATTTACTTCATTAACACAAGCAAAGTTTTTTAACACTCAGTATAAAAACAAATGAAAAGAAGTACAAAGTATACAATGACAGTTTTTTATTTAGAATAAAAAAAAATGTTAATAGTGCTGCAATGAACATTCGTGTGCACGTGTCCTTACAGTAGAACAATTTATAATCCTTTGGATATATACCCAGTAATGGGATTGCTGGGTCAAATGGAATTTCTATTTCTAGGTCCTTGAGGAATCGCCACACTGTCTTCCACAATGGTTGAACTAATTTACACTCCCAGCACTATTTACAATAGCAAAGACCTGGAACCAACCCAAATGTCCATCAACGATAGACTGGATAGGGAAAATGTGGCACATATACACCATGGAATATTATGCAGCCATCAAAAACGATGAGTTTGTGTCCTTTGTAGGAACATGGATGAACCTGGAAACCATCATTCTCAGCAAACTGACAGAAGAGCAGAAGAACAAACACCGCATGTTCTCACTCATAGGCGGGTGTTGAACAATGAGAACACATGGACACAGGGAGGGGAGCACTACACACTGGGGTCAGTTGGGGGAAAATAGGGAGGGACGGTGGGGGGTGGGGAGGTGGGGAGAGATAGCAAGGGGAGAAATGCCAGATGTAGGTGATGGCGAGGAAGGCAGCAAATCACACTGCCACGTGTGTACTTATACAATAATCTTGCATGTTCTTCACGTGTACCCCAAAACCTAAAATGCAATAAAATAAATAAATGGGAAAAAATGTTAAATGTCATTTAGTGTAAATTCTTATAAGAATTTTGTAAGAAAATATTTTATGACATCTAGACTAAAAAATCAATAAAAATCAAGTTTCTCTGATCACTGCTATTTTAGCTTAGATGTCAGAAAATACTTTCTGTTAAAATTCTGATAGTAAACAGGTAAGGATCTGAAAACCATATGGTCTCCATGGTGACTACTTGACAATAAGTAAACAAATAGATGTTGGCGTATTACAATAAAACTTTATTTATAAAAAAGAAATGGGCAATGAGCCAGAATTGCCCCTTGATCTAGACTTTGCCAATCCTCTTTATTATAAGGTAACGGTAATATCATTCATATTCTACAGATGAGCAAATGAAGGTCCTGAAGATGTAAACAGCTGAAGGTCAGGCAGAATCAGAACACAAACCAAGTCTATTTCATTTTAAATGCTGGCTCCTAAATAGCAGCACTTATTTAATAACAGTAGCTGGAATACACTAGTGCCTAATGAGACAACAGTGTGTTAAACTGTTTATGTCCATTACTTTCTTTAACTTAGAAAATCCCTGTGAGATAGGTATGATTAGCATTCTGTTTTTGTGAAGGAAGAACAGAGACTTGGAAATCTTCTAAGAAGATTTTCCAAGGTCAATTAAAAAGGGACTCTATCTTTGTTCAAATTAACTTATTCTACTTAATTCAGTGACTGAAATAATGAAATCATTTTTTAAATGTGACCTCTGTGATCTCAAGAATATATAAAGGGCCATGCACATTTAAAGAGTGCCTGAATTCTGGTGGATGCTCTGAGATTTGCAATGCTTATTTCTTAATCTGCAGCTTTACTTTGATTGTAACTCGGTTTCCATTCACTCTACTTTATGAGCTGTAATTTCATGAAGAGGCAAAAAGGGTAATTGTGGTGTGCAGTTAATTAGAATTTCTAATTAAAATCATCCTTAAAAAAAAGAAAACAGCCAATGCCAATGGAAGAATGATTACTAATCTGTAAATTAAGGAAACTGTATACTGCAAGATTTCTTTTTCCTTCTGGATTGTAAAACACCCAGTTTAAGTTAACATATCATAAATAAAGGTAATCGCCTTGAATAAAGGTAACATGCATAGGGCAATCAGTTGAATTTAATTTGGCCAAATGTAATTCAGTTAAATACTGGGGATTCTGTAACTGACAGCTAATCTTGCTACACTTCCCCTCCACCCTCTTTAATTCCTTCTTTCTAATGTTTGGGCACAAATTTGATTTTCTCAAATAAGGGCTCAGTAAACCTGTCAGGCTTTCACAATTCCATTCATATGTCTATAGGAAAGCACACATGTGTGCTTGCATGTGGCTGGCAAGAACACATGTATATATTAATGCATGCCTGTGAGTGTGTGTGTCTGTGTACCCTGTGATGTATGGGTAAATTTTGTAGCATCCTCCTTGGTACTCATAAGTTAACTTCTTTCTTCAACTCCATGTTATAGGAACAACCATTTCCCCATAATCTCCTTTCACCAGTCTATCTTCAACTCCATGTTATAGGAACAACCATTTCCCCATAATCTCCTTTCACCAGTCTAGGAAAGACTTAGGAATTTACCTCAGGAAAAGAGGGCATCTGTTAAGAGCACTTTCTTCCCTGATTCTTAAGTCTAAGCTGTAAGGCCCCATTCCTAGGATTTTTTGACCATTACATAGGCAGTCTTAGGTGACTAATCTTCTAACTTCAAAACTATCTCAATAACTTAAGTATCTTTCTGAAGTCCTACAGAATCTGTTCATTCTGTATTTGTGACCATGGTTACATTTTTTAAAAAAGTAATCATTGGGGAAAAAGTCTTATTTATCTGTATAGTAATAGTCAAAATTTTGGGTCAAGCGGTCTCTGAAAATTATGCTAAGAGCTTTGACAGAATACCAATACAGACATCCCTTGGTATCTGTCATATCTGTGACGAATTGGTTCCAAGATCCCCAAGGATACCAAAATCTAAGGATACTCAAGTTACTTATATAAAATGGCATAATATTTTATTATAGCCTATGCACATCCTCCCATTTATATATCTCTAGATTACTTATAATGCCTAAATGCAATATGAATGCTATCTAAATAGTTGCTATACTTCATTTTTTATTTGCATTATTTTCTAAAATTTTCCATGTGTGGTTGTTTGAATCCACTTACATGAAATCTGCAGGTATGAAAGGCTAGCTGCATTGTGTTTACTTTTTAGCATGCTAAATATGTAAATAGATCTTTTCGAAAATTTATAGACTTTATACTTTTGAGCAGTTTTAGGTTTACAGAATAATTGAGTCCAAGTACAGAGTTCCTATATAATCCCTCCTCCCCACAGTTTCCACCATTATTAACACTTGTTACAATTAATGAATGAATATTGAAATATTATTATTCACTAAAGTCCATAGTGCCATTAGTGCCCACTCTTTTGTGTTGTATAATTCTATGGGTTTTGACAAACACATGATGCCATGTATCCACCATTAGAGTGGATTGGAATATACAGAATACTCACACTTTCTTAAAAATCTCCTATCTTTCATCTATTCATCCCTCCATCCTCCCATAGTTGCTGGCAACTACTGATATTTTTTACTGTCTCCATAGTTTTGCCCTTTCTAAAATGTCATATAGTTGGGATCAAACAATAGTTTTTTCAAGCTTACTTTTATTACTTAATGATATGCATTTAGGATTCTCTGCCTTTTTTCATGGCTTCATAGGTTCTTTCTTTTTAGCTCTGAACATTATCCAATTGTATGGATGCACCACAGTCTGTTTATTCTTGTTTATTTATTATTTACAATTCTTCTACTGAAGAATATCTTGGTTACTTCCAAGTGTTGACAGTTTTGAACAAAGCTATTAAAAACATTTGTATGTAAGTTTTTTTTTTGGTGGAAATAACTTTTCAACTCATTTAAGTCAGTACCTAGGAGCGTGATTGCTGGATGATACAGTAAGAGTATGTTTACTTTTGTAAGAAACTCCCAAACTGCCTCTCAAAGTGGTTGTACTGTTTACATTCTCACCAGCAATGAATGAGTGTTTCTGTTGCACCGTATTCTTGCTAGCATTTGGTGTTGTCTGTGTTTTGGACTTTGACCATCTAATAAGTATATAGTGGTATCTCATTTTAATTTGTGATTTCCTAATGACATGTGATATTGGGTATATTTTCATATGCTTATTTGCCATCTGTATATCCTCTTTGGAGAGGTATTTGTTTAGATTGTTTTCCCACTTTTTTAATTAAGTTGTTTCTTTTCTTATTGTTCAGTTTTAAAAATTCCTTGTATATTTTTCATACAAGTTCTTTCTCAGGTAGATACGTGTTTTGCAAATATGTTTTGTACCAGTGTGTAGTTTGTGTTTTAGTTTTCTTAATGGAGTCTTTCACAGAGTAGAAGGTTTAAATTTTAATTGATTGAAACTGAATTGATAAGACCCACACCAATTTTTTTTCTTTCATAGATGGTACATTATATAAAATTAATTGCCCAAAATTATAGAGATAGAAAGTAGAATGATTACTATAATATGTAGGGGGAAGAGGAGAATGGGAAATTATTACTCTATGTGTATAGAGTTTCAGTTTTATAAGTTGAAAAGAATTATGGACATAAATGTTGGTGATCGTTGCCCAATCTTATGACTGTATTTAATACAATAATATAACATTTTTAAGTACACACTTAAAAATGTTTAAGATGGCAAATTTTATGTTATGTGTATTTTACCACCAAAACGAAAATTAGAAAACACTTCTTAAACCCAAGGTAACCTAGATTTTCTTCTTTGTTATCTTATAGGTGTTTTATACAGTTTCATATTTTACACTTATATCTATGATCCTTTTTGACCCAATTTTCGTGAACAGTGTAAGGTCCTGTGTCTAGATTCACTTTTTTTTTTTCTTGGAGATGTTCAGTTGTTCAGACACATAAATTAACTTTTTGCTTGCTTCTTGACTGATATTAATAGTATCAAATCAATATTTCCAAAATAAGAAGCCCATCAAACGCCTGTGTTTTAGGGTTCTTCTTTGTCATTTCCTTAGTGCTAGGAATTCAGTATCTAGGCATTCATTAAATTGATTTGTTTGAGTATTTATACTTGTTGGCAAAATATTTCCTTTTCAGTCTTGGTTGCTTTGGCTGCCATGAACCGGGTGGGTTCTTTTGAGTCTATGAAAGTATTTGAGGTCATGGATAGAAGAGCGTCATTATTTAAATTCCATATCATCAGAAAAATGCGGAAATCAAATGAGAGGTAAGGATATATATCTCTTATTAAGCAGCTTTGGGAGATGACAGAATATACACCACATGTAAACTTCTGTTTTCACAAAGGGCTGGGGGATGAGTGAGCACAGGGACCTGGCCACAGTCTCTCCTGCATAGCTACTGATCATTTCTGTTAAATGGTATGGCTCCCTTCTTGCACTATTCTTTAAGTCTTCCCAGTTAGATCATTCTTGGACATCTGTTCAGCTTTAAAATCAGATGTTCCGGGGGAATACTTGGCCAGGTTTGTAACAATTTCATCAGAGATAGTGCTGTTTTTAAAGGTAATTACAATATATATCTGCATTGGAACAAGGACCAAAAAGGAATGCAGAAGAGGGAAAAAATATCTGTGTGTGTGTGTGTGTGTGTGTGTGTGTGTGTGTGTGTGATATACACATACACACATGAACACGCATAAATGTTTAGTTTCCTCTTCTTTCCTAACTTTAAAATGTTTATGACAAAATAGTTTACATTTATATAGCCTTATGCTCAATGTGCTTTTACATTTAATAATTTATTTAATCCAAAATGGAAAGAAGCTCCCTCTTTTAAATTAACATCAAAGCAGTTTATTTTCAGGGTGGAAGTTCAAACATTTGAGCATATTTTTTACTTGGCAAGTCATTTTCTCCCTTGGGACAGATAAGAGGCTATTAAATCTAGCACAGCAGACTGAGAATTCAGCAAATCAAATGACAGATAAGGAATTGAAATATGAGCTGCATATCAAATTCTGAATTTAGGCAGTTTGGAGAAAGAAATGTTTCAATGGGTTTAACGGGAATTTGTGTTTTAAAAGTGTGTGTTCTAGAAATACTGGGAAGAGAACTAAAAAACAGTGACAAAAATAGGTTGAGGAAAAAAAGCACATGATTGATCATTAGAAGTAAGTGCCTAAAATACCTGTACTCTTCAGATTTACAAAACAATCAATAGTAAGGTGATATGAGAACATTCTCCTTTAGCTCTTGCTCTATTAAGAAAAAAATAATACTGATTGAGTAACAGTCTAAATCCCAAGAGCATTTTCTCCGCTAGTGCCATAAATAACTCACTTCCTGTGAGCACAGCATTTTTCACCGTTGAAAATTAAAAGTGGTGAGTAGGGTATTGGCAAGAGAGAAAATAAGTCAAGCTTTCATACCTTGTTCTTATTGCTTCTATGTTTATGTGTGACTGAATTTTCTTGGATCTTAAGTATTTGGTACTGTATTTTGTCATAACTGCTTGTAAGCCTATGTCTTCCAGTTTAGTTTTCAACATTATGCTTGTGATTTCTAGAAAAACCTTCATGTTTTACAAGAAATGAAACATGTTATTTTATATTATTTTTTCTGTGACATGCAACCCCCAAGTATGATTGTTTTTGGTACGTGAGCATACTACTTGTACAGTTCCGTAGGACCCCATGCTCAAAAGGGCCTTATACTTGGTTGAATGCTCTGCCATTGCTGTTAATTTTTGAACAAGGATTTCTACATTTTCCTGTTGTACTGAGCCTTTCAAATTGCATAGCTGCTCTGGTAAATTGGAATAAGAAGTTCAGTAACAAATAGACCAAAGCCTCAATCTCACCCCTGGGCCTTACAGCCAAGTGAACATGGAAAAGGTAATTGGTGGTAGTGAGCCTATTCTACCCCTATTTATAAACTTTATTTATAAATAGGGATCAAAACTGCCTATCTCAAAACACTATACTTGGAATTGAAAAAAAACAGAACATTTAAAGAGCCTCACACAAATAGGGCAAATACAGTTTTTGTTTTGTTTTAATTAATTTACTTTTTGAGATGGAATCTTGCTCTGTTGCCCAGGCTGGAGTGCAGGGGTGCAATCTCAGCCCACTGCAACCTCCGCCTCCCGGGTTCAAGCGATTCTCCCGCCTCAGCCTCTGGAGTAGCTGGGATTACAGGTGCACACCACCACGTCCCACTGATTTTGTATTTTTAGTAGAGACGGGGTTTCATTTTATTGGCCGGGCTAGTCTTGAACTCCTGACCTCAGGTAATCCACCTGCCTCAGTCTCCCAAAGTGCTGGGATTACAGGCCTGAGCCACCGTGCCCCGCCTGTTTTGTTTTGTTTTGTATTTAATCTCAAGAGCCCACTCCATTAAATCTGGGTAGCTTTAGCCAGGAAAGCCAACACTAAATTCTTCTCTAGGCAATAGATATATTACTGTGTATAAATTAAGCCACAAATTATTGGGTTGGTTATAAAAACCTTACTTTGAAAAACTCAAGCTAACACTTTGCAATTCCTACTTTTCGTTGGGAATAAGTATTTTTATTTTCTCAAATTCTCTCCTGTTATCATTTGGGCATTGATATTAGTTCGAAATTGGGGCCATTTTTTCCTCTGCTTAAGTGGTCTCCTACCCTAATAATCAAAACATAACTTGTTATTTTGGAGAAAGGCACTCAGATAGAGAATGAGAACACGCATATAAGCATCCTGCTCTGATAGAATGCCAGCCATTCATTGTCTTTCAGCGTTGGTTTCTTATGAACCATATTTACGTGCTATGACTGGCCTCATTTGAAGGTATCTTCTGTACGGGAGGAGAAGACACAGTGCTTCTGGCTGCAGAAATCTGGAGAGTTGGCACAGGGTTTTAAATGAAGCATCAAGATTTACCTGAGGATCTCTTCCTGAAGCAATTGTTGTTGCTGTTGTTGTTGCTGTTGTTGTTTGTCATTGTCTTTGCTTAGGGTGGGGGAGGGAAATTTTGGCTGTATATGTGAGTATAATTAATAAAAATGCATCAAAGACTGCAAATAAATGAGTTTATGAAAGGGAAGAATGTGGAGGGTAATTATGTAGACTAGCCCAAAGATATACCGAGTTCTACTCTCAACTCATACTTTTTTTTAAAAAATCTTAATTACTTTTCCAAATAGGCTTTTCTAATTGAAAAAGTATTCTTCAACAAGAGTAATTAAAACTATGGAACATGGAAGATGGGTAATTAGTTTGCTCATGAATTGACAGATGAATAAACTGAGGTCATACAATATTTAGTGGACAAATCAAAATAAATAGAAAGTATAATCTGTCTGAACTCTACTTTAAAACGTCTGTGTGAGTTTAGGTTCATGAACCAGTTTTCCCAGATCTCAATCAACTGTGAACTAAATAACATCAACTTCTAGTTCTGGAAGGCAGAACCAGCCTCAAGAGTTTTGTTAACTATAGATTTTTACTGTACACTGTCCTAGTCAGAGACCCCCCCCACCCCACTCCACTCTGTCTACACAGTAGTTACCCTCTCCTCATGTGGGCCTGCCAGATCCACAGCAAATTCTTAAATACCCATTGCTGTACCAAAGGAAATCCAACCTGAGCACCTGTTTGAGGGCATAGTTCTTCTCTACAACCTTGTGGCCATCTCACCTACACTCTCTAAGCCTCTATTTATTCATCTGTAAATTTAGCATAATGATAGTAATCTCTGCCAGCCTCCTTCAAAGCACTGCATTAATGGAAAGCTTAGAAAAGATACACTGAGGAACTTTTTAATGTGTTTCATCAGTTGAATATAATAGTGTTCATATTGGCATATTATAATAGGTATACTACTATTATTGATATTAACACAATATTGTGTTCAAATGATTGAAATAGAATTATTTAAATACTGTGCTTTAAATATTCAATAGCTTAAATTAGAATTATAATTACTTCTTGAACTTAATACACTAGTTAAATGGATATCTAAAGTGACTGAAATAGGGAAGAATATTTCTTGTTTTTAAAGAACATAATGATTTGCAAATCATAGATGATAAGTAAAAGGAAAAATAATTGGTTGAAAAACTAACAGTTGGGTACCATGCTCACTCTCTGAATGACAGGATCATTCACACCCCAAACCTCAGCATCATGCAATATGCCCATGTAACAAATTTGAACTTGTACCTCAGAATCTAAAATAAAAGTTGAAATTATAAAAAACAAGAAAACAAAACAAAGCTAAACTGAGAAATACTTAGGAATATGTGTATTATCCTCGGGAGAAGATAGGGAGAAGCTGTTGGCCATTTGATGTTCTAACAAAATTTTTTCAAAACCATAATCCCAAAAATGGCCTTGGAAAGCAACCACATTGAATGTCAATGATAACCTCAGGGTTGGGCAGCATGGTTGTTGGTTACAGAGAGTCTGGAGCCAGAGTGCCTGAGTTTAATTGCTAGTTATGTCACTTATCATGAAACATTAGACGATATATTTGGCATCTCTGTGGTTTAATTTGATCGGTTATAAAATGAGGATAATCTAATTTGGTCCTTATAGTGAGTAAATGTGAAAGTATTGCTTAGAACAGTGCTTGGTGTTTTAAGTATTTATTAAATATATTTCTTAGAATGTTGATCATTAGATAAGTTTTATTCATTATGTTTATCTCATGTTTAGTTGCTTTTGAAATTAGAAAAATAAACCAAGTAGCATGTCATCATAGCTATACAATACATATTTCTTTTAAATGTTGATATCATTCAAATGTTCTGGCTTGTAGAATTTATGTATATTGTTAAAATTGTTAATGATTTTGAATGTAATCAAAAAGATATTTTGAAGAGGAAATAGATTGGATAATTGTGATCTGTATTTTGATATTTTTTCAAGTTAGTTTCTTTAAATGATACTGAAATCTATGTATTAGGTCAATGGTTCTCAAAATGTGACCCAGGAACCCCGCAGGTGTCCATGTCTATTTCAGAGGGTTCACAAGATCAAAACTATTAATGTAATAATACTAAGATGCTATTTCCCTTCTTCATGCCCATTGTCTCACAAGTATACCATGTTATTTTTCAGAGATTACATCACCTATAGTATTACAAAAGCTGAATGCAGACATGGTTCTGGGAACTCAATTGTCTTCTATTAAAAGAGACATTAAGTACATTCACTAAATTGTGAAACAGTGCTACTCTTCTTGCTAATTTTGTTTTTGAAAAATGTTATAATAGTATATGCCATTCATATAAACATGAATTGTTAATACCATACATTTTATTGAAGTAATACATAAATATTTTTAATTTTTAAGATTTAAATTCTTTAGATTATTACTAATAGATATGACTGGCTTAAACAAAAGCTCCCTGGCATCCTTAATAAGTTTTAAAAATGTAAAGGGGTCCTGGAACCAAAAAAAAAAAATTAGAATTTCTACATTGGACTATCTGTAGTCTCTTAGAAATTCATCTTAAGCAAGGGGTATAATGGAGTTGTGCAAGTCTGTGGAGCAGCCAAGAGGAAGGCTCAGAATCTTCCAGGCCCTCCAGCACAACATTCTCTGGGTGAAGAGAGCAACTAGCTTCTGTGTGTTGTTTCTTCCAGTTCCAGAGCCACTGATAGAACACATGGACAGGCCATGAATCAGAGACCATTGCGGTTCTCTGTCTAGAGTCAGTGAAAACATGGATTTAAGTGACATTTTTCAACCAGAGCTTCTGATATTTGGAAGCTGGCAGCAATACATATTAAAAACAGTAAGTAGGCAGAGAGAGAAAAGTGATGTGAAAGTCTAAATATTTGATGTGATGATACTCAGAGATTTAAAAATTATATTTCCATTTTGAAGAAAGTAGTTTTTAGCATTGGTTTACAAGGTTGAATTACTACATATTTTCTTACAAGTCATATACATGTTTATATATATATTTGATAGCTCAATATAATTGCAAAAGTTAAATTGCTTTCTTTTGAATTGAGAGGCTGCTGGGTTCAAATTTTGGGAGACAGGTACAAGTGAGCACAGGCCTACCCAGGACCTTCCGGTTCTACAGTAAGACTTTTAATATGGTTAGAATATTTGTCCACTCTAAGTCTCATGTTGAAAGATAATTCCCAATGTTGGAGGTAGGGCCTCATTGGAGGTGGTGTTTGGATCATGGGGAGCACCATCCCCTTGGTGATGAGTGAGTTTTTACTCTAGTAGTTCATGTGAAATCTTGTTTAAAAGAGGGCGGCACCTTACCCTTCTTTCTCTTGCTTCTGTTCTTCCCATGTGACATGTTTGTTCCCCGTTTGCCTTCCTTCATGATTAGAAGCTTCCTCAGGCTCTCACCAGAAGTAGATGCTGGAGCCATGGTTGTACTGCCTGCAGACCTGTGAGCCAATTAAACTTCTTTTATTTATAAATTACCCATCCTCAGATATTTCTTTATAGCAACACAAAAATGGCCTAATATACCAAATTTCTAGCATTAGCAAGGGTCCATTCCCAGAGTTGGCCCAGTTTCCCAAAGACATTTCTTCATTCAGGCTCTCTCATATTTGGTTATGTTATTCTCCAATGTGGACCAGTAATTAGGCTCATGTTTGGTTCCACTCTTTGCAACACAGGGATTGCTGGCCTATGCATTGTAAGGGAGACCCATCTCCTCTATGCCTTACCCCAGTGCTTTCTTAGCACCGAGACTGTCAATCTGCCTTACCTCTGGTCTCTCCCAGATCCTGCTTGGAAAATTGCTCCTATTCATATGAATTATTGTTCAGAAACCATGTGTGCATTACCAAAATTTAGATGAGAAATGGTAATGAAAGCACGACCCAAGGCATTCATTCATCATGAGGCTAGACCCTCTTTCTTTGGATGCTAAAGCAGGCACCTGGGAAAAACAAAATGCCAACCCAAACCCTGAAGAAATGTCACTAATTAATTGAAGGTGTATCACTCAATTCAGAATTGAGACATCTCCAGCTGCATTTTCAACCAGATGCTCTTTCAGGCACATAGTGTTACTACTAGGGAGAAACTCTACAGCCCTGATTCTCAGAATGAGTCTATTGAAATATCAGGTGGGAAGCCTTCCAGGTGTGAGATCATATTGCTAAAGAACTGGAAATGAGGGGCAATTCTACTTGATTTAGATATTTATATAGCTTGTTAAGAGAACCTTCTGCCAAAGACACCCCTCAGAGTCTAAAATATATATATATATGTTGAGTAGGTGGACAGAGGCTTGATTTTTCTCTCCCTTTGAGGGAAGGCATATGCATAGCTCCATAAGCCTGGAATACAGTGAGTCAGGTAACTGAGATAACATTATATTCGGCACTCTCACACTACCACAGGAGTCACTTTTTTATGTATTATACATTTGCCGTTTCCCATTGACTAGAGCAATTGGCAATTCCTATGAACTAACTTAAAAATCTGATTTTCTCTTTAACTAAAACATAGTATAAAATCAAGATCAAATATCTGTTCTGCAACTGTGGAAACGGCTTATTTCCATAAATGTTTAGGGAGTATAATAGTTTGTACCCAGGTGTAGTTATAGAACAGTCACTGAAAAATGGTTGTTTTCTTGCCTAATATATCAACCTTCCACCCATGTTAATTGCCAGTGATATTTTGGGTTGTTTTTCAACACTTTGATGAGAATTACAGCTTCTTAAGGAGTCTTGCTGTATCTACTATCCAATTGAATTTGATGTCTCAATTATTGATGTCTTGGCCAGTCCGTGAAGGAAGCCCAACCTCCAGTGGGTGAAATAGCAGCTAGGTTAGGCAGGTATTTTGTTTAATTTTTAGCTATAGCAAAACTTAAGAGTAATTATCAAGAATCTTGTAATATGAAGTATTAACCTTGGATAGGCATGTGTGTACAGATTTCATGTCTCTATACCTGAGGACATTAACTCCTAGGGTAATTTATTATGAGACACACTGAAATTTAAGTTGTATAAAAACAAGTTATCAGAGGAAGCTAAGAGGACCCCCAGGTTGAGGAAATGCACTAAACCTTGGCTTGATATATACTGAGGAGGGAAGGTCATTGCAAAAAATATTCCCTGCTCAAAGTGTGACCCGTGGACCTGTAGGATGCTGTAACATTGGCTTCTACCAGTAGCTTGTCAGAACTGAATCTCAGTCCCCATCACCCCCCGCAGACCTACTGAACCAGTTTAACAAATTTCCTGTATGATTTATATAGACACCGCAAAACTCTGTAAACAAGGGTTGGTGGTGCACCTGTGCTCAATTTGGGCTGTAGAACACCAGCAGACATAATAAGTCAGGCAGCTGGGATTCTGACACTGTCAATCCTCAGCATCAGGTAGGGACCAGGTTGGTGTCCCACCTAGATCTTGCAGTTTAGAACCAAAGATCTCAATTAATTATTAAGGTGTTGAAGGCAAAGGAAGTCAGTATCAAAGAAAGAAAGGATCCATGCATGTAGGGGCTGCACTATGGCCAAGAACCCTGTCAGGCCTTAGTTCATTAAATTCAGGACTACAGACCAAGATGAGTGAGTCATTGCCCATTCCATCAAGACATCAGGTGATTAAGACAAGATAAAAATGGCCACAAGACCACAGCCATACAACTCTTAAGCAAGAGTCCTGGGATTACCCTAAGGTACATCAGCTGTCAGTCTTGGGGACCGCATTTCAGATTCCCTTCACTAGTGGAAAAGGGCTTCTCAGGTGCTTCTGAGCTCGTGGCCTGGGTGATGGGCTTCCACTGAGTCCTTAAAGCCTAACTGACAAGGATTAATGTCCCAACATATTCACTTTAAAGTGGAGGAGTGCAGCAAACTCAATCTAATAAATAACATCCCTAAGAAAACCTAAGAAATTTTTGAAAAATAAGCATCCCAAATTGCTATTTTCATGAATGAAATGGGGGAAAATGATGCAAAATACTAGTGGTTTAAGTGTGGTCAAACTTGGCATGATCCCATGATAAACATTTATAATTTTAATGACATCTAAACTGTAGTAACAACCAATGAATTAGTAAACCTTGAAATTATATAAACTCAATTTGATTCAGAGTTTGTCATGAGCAATTCTAATACTTGTGTATTCTTAAGGAATTACCTTTCAATTTTTTCTTTTAAATATGTCAAGCTCTTAATAATATTGACTTTCTTTGACTGTATCATCTCTTTAAACCCTTGCATCAACACTGTGAAGTAAATATTTTTAGCCTCATGATTAAAGTTAGGCTTAGAGAGGTTAAGTAACTTTCCCAGGGCCATTCAGTAAAGCACAACTCTTTCAGAAAACTTCTGGAAATTTTCCAGTTGACTGTATCTACTGTTTCCCAGGGATTTTGAATCTCATTATGTAGGCATTTTATGAAGTATCAAATCTTTTAAGCAAAAAGGTTTTCTTTCTTCAGTTACTTATTTATTCAATTACTTCTATCTTATAGGTCCTGGGGACCTATAGGTGAAAAACTGCCACAAAACAATGTTTCTTTAGCTTTGATCCCATTCTGCAGAGAACTCTGGTTTTCCTCTAGTGCCAGCAAAACATTTCTGGGAAACACCAGAGGTTTTATCCTTTGCACTCTGAATAAATCCCATTTGCTACCATGGATTGTGTGACATTTCCTTCCTTTTAAGCTTGGGTTTTCTGCAGTCACTGTGGATTAGTAAGGATAAACAAAACTTCCAAAGTAAATACAACCAAACTTATAATGGCTCAGTGAAACATAAGATTATTCATTTTTCCATAATATAGCTCAGAGTGCTTCCAGGTAAAGCAGGTGGCAGGAAGATAGGGGTTTTCTCCACAAAGTTAAGGGATTCTGGATAACATCAGCTTTTCTATCTTTAACATGTGATTTTTAAGGTCTTCCTGAGGGTCACCTGTCCAATCGCCTAAAAGAAGAGCATATGACTTGAGTACATGTGAGAAGTGTTCTGGGGTCAGGCCTGGAAATGGTACGATAATATCCTCTACATTTCATTGGCTAGATCTCAGTCACGTGACAAACAATTTCTAGGCCGCCAAAGAAATATGATTTGTCTTGTGCTTCGTAGAAGAGAAGGAAATGCATTTTTGGTGGACAGCTAGTACTCTCAGTGAAACTACTCATGCCCCAAATTGAAGCCATGGTACCAGCATGTAGCAGAGGCAGTCACTGCTACTGCTCATGTTTATTTATAAGACCAATTCGCCTGCTGACCATCATCAGCCAAGACTAGGATGCCCACTTCCAATGAAAATGTGACATTCATGCATCTATGTATGCTGTTGACTTCATGCCTCTACCATGTTCGGGTAAGATTTTGGAGACTGGATGAAAAAAGATGATTAAATTTCCACTGCTGCTTTACTAAAGACCCCTTACCTGGACATATATTTAAATGCCAATATGTTGAAGGAGTGTCAGCTGGGACAGGGGTTTAAACTAATAGAAGTGATACTCTGTATTGCCCTCCAAATCATGCTTCCTTTCTGATGCTTGGGTGAAGCAGCTTTGGCTCAGACTTACACACTTGCTTAATATCTTCTAGGCATTTGAAGAGCTTATGTCCTGATGCATATACAAAAAAATCACCCAATCAAATCTCAATTTTCTACTGTTTATTCTTCTTTGTTACTTTCTCACTCTCTGTTTGTTTGAATTCTGCTACCAAATTGTTTGTCGCTTCCCTTTGATTCTGTTACTTGTACTGCCTATGGAGTCAAGATTTCAGTGTTATGATGAAGGCCCAGCTGATCACTTAGCATGAGTAGTCCAAGAAGAATATAAGGAAAGTTCTCTACTGAAGGGCCTGTGAAAGCTTGTTGCCCCATGGGGCTGGACCGAAGCCTTGTTATTGATCTTATTGAACAGGTCACTGTTGGTTAGGAATGTGCTAAAAAGGCTGGAGTTAATTCCAACAAACAAATACTGTTTATAACATGGGCTCATGAGATTATGGTAGAAATGTCACGCTCTGTATTTGCATTTGATTATAGGAGCTACCTTTATTTATAAAGAAGCATGCTGTAGTAAGAATTCTTCGCTAGACATTAGAATTGCATTCAAGTTTCTGTTGATCCTACTTCCTGTATGACCTAGAAGCCATTAATTAACATTGCTTGGCTTTTTTTTTTTTTTCTGTTAAGATGTTGAAATAATACCTACTTCACAGGCTTAATTTCAGAATGATAATATATATGAAGCACTTAGCACAGTGATCCCTTATGATCTCTGTTACTACTATCAATAATTGGGAAAAATGAGACATAAGAAATACCTTCATTTTTGCTTTTTATTAGCCATGTAAATAAAACTATCAAGTATTAAATATTACATACTGACATGTATTGAATATGTCTGTTTTAATACATAGGAATATGTAGTTCTTTAAGTTTATTTTTAATACTGACAATTCTACTATGAAAGTTATAAACCTTTCATTTACAAGTCATTTTAGATCTTTAAAAGAATAATTTTTGATAATTTGTAAAACCTAGACTTTCTTTCAGTAGATGATTTTTATTCTAGAACTGGTTTTTGTTTTATGTCAGACTCAGGACACATGTGATTTATCCTTAGGTTGTTTTCCGAGGCTTTAAAGAATCAGAGCTGAGTGGAAAAATACTTTTTGGAAAACTGATTTTCCAACTAAGAAACCCAAAGTGATGGATTGCTAGAATAATGGCTGTAATATATACTGAGAATACAAAGGAGAAACATAGGTTTTTCAAGATGAATTTGGGTTCTTAAGAAGTGAGTCTGTGTTTTATTATTTTTCTGCATATAAGAAAATTTAGACTGTATTGTTTCTGCACAAATTCATAGTAGCCCCTGTCTAACCTATCCAATTTTAATATGAAACCATAAACAATACAAACAATATCATGGTAATAAGTTTTTTGTGTTCTCCAGTCCAGAAAGTCTTTGTTGCCATAACAAGTTTGATAATTATTGAAGCAAAAGTACAAAAGTTTCTCAAAAATCATTTAAATGGTAACATTTAAATATTAAGTACTAGTAAGAAGAAACTAAAACAAATTTTTAAATATCTCCATTGTTAATGGTTATTTAAAAAAAATTCTTATCCTCACAACTGGTTGCTTATTGATGCCAGTAGCCACAAAATAGGTAACACTACTATTATGCTAATCTCTTTGAATACATTAGTTTATTTAATATTTTTTATCTTTTACAATTATTTCCTACACCTAGCAAGATGTCGAGATTCTAGCTGTAGACTCTTGCCTCTTTCTCCATTCCTGAGTCTTACTCATATACAATTTCTCTCCCTATGGCCCTCAGAAATTTTGTTTAGACCCCCATGTGTTCTTACTCCCTGGCTCCATCTGCTTTTACACATTTTTTAAAATAAGGTGCCTTTGGGCCCTACCATGGTATCATGGTCATTGCCCCTCAAAAAAAAAAAAAAACTACATTTGATGTCTTTGACAATAGACAGATGATTGTATGAAATGGATATCCAATTTATTTTTCTTTTTTTCTGTTTTCCTTTTATTTATTTATTTTTATTTTTTATAGATGGGTTCCTGCTATGTTGACAAGGCTGGTCTCAAACTCCTGGCATTAAGTGATCTTCCCATTTCAGCCTCTCAAAGTGCTGTGATTACAGATGTGAGCCACTACGCTCAGTCCAATTTATTTTTCACAATTCCAAAGTTTATGTATAGATGCTCTAGCTAAACAATAATTTCTTCTCATTGAAAAGAAAGCCTCTAACTCAGCTGATATGGAACAGTCTCCTGTGTGTAGTGAACTTACTCACTATGGAGGGATTGATGCTTTCAGAGGATCACTTAAACTATGAGCTGCTATGATGAGTATATCCTTGCACTACTAAAACATGCATATTACCTCTCTTACCCCATTAGGTGCAACATTGGTCAAAACCTGACTTGCAATAGCTTTGGTACTTAGTCTTTTAGCTCTGTCTGACTGCTCTAGAGTATAAGGTCCTTGAAGATAGGATTGCCACCTTATAAAACAGAGTTCCACAACATAGTATGTTAGAAATAGGTTGGAACTTTTAGTCATATTAGTTCTGTTTGAATTCTAGTCCACTAGTTGTTTGCCTTTGGGCAATTCATTTAACTTTTATTAGACTCACTTGCCCATTAGGCACAGTTTTTGTTTCTTAACTTTCCAAATTGTTGAGAGGCTCAAATGAGAAAATAGTGCCAATACGGTTGATTAATTTTATGATGATTATTAGTATTGTTACTATTTCTGGCATAGAATATGAAATATTTAATAAATAATAAATAAACCTATGAGTGAATTGATTAATTAATGAGTGGTATTCAAATTATACTTTTAAATGTATGTTTAAATACATGTGCTATCCCATTTTCTAGGCCTAAATATAATGAACATGCTTGCTTGCAAAATGAGCCTTCTCCTGCCTTCCCAGAGATTCTCATACAAATCAGTAAGAGACAAAGACCCAGAAGCTGCCTCAGGAGCCTCCCATAGCAAGTGACTGCTGTTGTTCCATTCTGGGCTTGAATCATGAGAAGCTGGACCAGAGTAGAATTGGAAATGGAGGACCAGTAGGCCAGGATTTTCTTTTAGGGGGACTTGTGATTGGCAGTTCATTGCAGATAGTAATGAGAAGGGAGAAGATTTTGATAAGGCATGCATGTGAGAAACTCAGAGACTTTGGGTAACTTCAGTGTCTGCAAAGTGGCCACTCCCTGTTTCTCAAGATAAGAGGGGAAGGTTTTGCCATTTCAGGCTGGCTGGGCTCATTTTGTTCAGAAAGAGTCTTAGATGGAGAAAAAATTCCAGCCCTGAGGAAAATGCATTCAGCAGTCCCTGGTAGGAGGGTACGGGTTGGTAGCTTAATCAACTATAGGCCACACAGAACAACAACAATAAATGGATTTTAGGGGTTTGTTTTTACCTACTAAAAGAAATTTACTCCGCTTCTCCTCCTCTCTACCTCTCTCTGTAAAAACTCATCCTCACAGTGGGTGTAAGAGAATCTGAGAATGGAGACCAGTGTTTCGCAGTGCAAATCCGACAGTACGGCTTGCTTTGAGAAGTCAGTGGCAATGCTCCAAGGGAAAAGACTGCAGAAGTCAAAATATAAATATATTCAGTGACTTCAAATCCCATTGTTTCCAGGTCCCTTTTGCTTTTTTCCAATTACCTGTCTCTCATTTTTGAGGAAACTTTGCAATGCTTTGACTTTTATTGTCATTCTTCCCCCATCCTGTGGCTTTTCTAACACCTGCACTGCATCGTCTTTCAACCCTTTTGGTTTTGTTTCTTTGCATGATCATCCCCCCTTCTCCCTCCTTAACATATGGATTTTAACAAAACCAATTTTCAGTATCGAGTTTAAAAACCTGAATTTAAAGAAGTAAAAGAGATCTTCCCAAATTTTATGCAATGATAAAGAAACAGCTGGAAATGTATACAGAGTGTGTATTTTTGTGTGTGAGGGAGGGGTGAGGATGATCCAGAGACAGGTTAGATCTAGGAAGGATTTGGCAATATACATGAGGTTAGCATAAGAGGAATACTAGCTTAAATTTACTGTAGATAGCCATTTTCAAGGATGTGTTAGAACAAATGCAGAATTTCAGAGGAAATAACAGATAATTCATTCATGGCCTTTGAAACTCCTTGCACATTTCTAGCTTGTAAAGAGAATGAGATTAGCTTTTTATCCATACAGTATCTGCATCTATCAAATATTTCTATGTTTATAAACCTACAAATTTACAGGTCTGGGCTTCTGGGTGAATTAGAAGCAGAGGCAAGTTCTTCTCTAAACATACAGGTCTGGGCTTCTGGGTGAATTAGAAGCAGGAGCAAGTTTCTTCTTAAAACCGAACTTTTGTCACCAATTTGATGTAATTTGCTACTAAACTGTGCTGCTTTTGCTTTTTATCTCTCTTCTCATGTGCTCCTAAAAGCTACTTGTGTGGTGGCTCACACGTGTAATCCCAACACTTTGGGCGAGTGAGATGGTGGATCACAAGGTCAGGAGATCGAGACCATCCTGGCCAACATAGTGAAACCCATCTCTACTAAAAATACAAAAATTAACCATGCCTGGTGGTGCTTGCCTGTGACCTCACCTACTCAAGAGGCTGAGGCAGGAGAATTGCTTGAACCAGGGAGTCGGAGGTTGCAGTGAGCCAAGATCAAGCCACTGCAATCCAGCCTGGCTCAGTGAGCTGAGATCACACCACTGCATTCCAGCCTGGCAACAGAGTGAGACTCTGTCTCAAAAAAAAAAAAAAAAAAAAAAAAAGAAAAAAAAGAAAATCTACTTGGCTACTTGCTTTAATCTATGACAGCGACCTTACAATGTACTTTATAATGCATGTGCCTTGATGATAAGATGTGATTTGTGATCTTTCTAGGCTGACAAATGAATCTCCTAGAGCTCTACCGTATTACTACAGTGGTCTGAGTCATTGTGATTGGAAATTTTTTAAATTCATCATTTTTATAGACAGGGCTGAACAACCTAGCGTGTGTATTTTTAAAAATTTTACTCAAAATTAAAGATCTTATTTTGAAAACTGTCCTTGTACTATAATAGCTAGCAGACACTTCAAATATTTCTCTTTCATGTAGACAAATCTATACGTTTCTCCTCAGAAAATATAGATGTCAATGCCTGCAGATAAGCAATCCAAATAAGTTTAATGGAAGACAGTTTTGTGTAATTAAGTCATGACTCTTTTCCGCCTGGAGGAGGGCTCAAAAGGAAGGAAAACAAGCCACAAATGGGAGAAGGGCACTATGCATGCCAAGGATGTGCCTGCAGAATTCAACATTCCTTCTGTAGCCTTTGATTATTCAAATAGTTCATATATTTTGGACACATGACATTGAGAAGTCTGATTAAAAAAAGAAAAAGATAAAGCCCACCATAGAATAGCAAGAGAACCAGGCAAATGTAATGTGACCAAAGCCAAGGGGAGACAGTTTCACCATGGAGGAATGGAAGGATGAAGTGATTGTCTATATCAAATTATGTTTAGAAAAAAGACAGGAACATATAGGTGACCATTTGCTTTGCAAAATACTGTATCTGGTGACTTTGATAAGATCCACTATATTGGAGTGCTGAGTATGAAAGTCCAGTTGAAAATGATGAGAAGAGGCCAGGCACGGTGGCTTACGTCTGTAATCCCAGCACTTTAGGAAGCTGAGGTGGGCGGATCACCTTAGGTCAGGAGTTCAAGACCAGCCTGGCCAACATGGTGAAAATGGTGGTGCACACCTGTAATCTCAGTTACTTGGGAGGCTGAGGAGGGAGAACTGCTTAAACCCGGGAGGTGGAGGTTGCAGTGAGCCGAGATTGTGCCACTGCACTCCAGTCTGTGCAACAAAGAGAGACTCTGTCTCAAAAGAAAAAAAAAAAGAAAAGGAAAAAAAGAAAATGAGGAGAAGAAGAAAAGTGAAGGTCGGTAGGCATAGCAGTGAGTATATTCTAATTAGTCGGGGATATTTTTCTGAGAATAATTGAGAACTTGAATAGTGGCTACAGAAGGAAACAGGGCCAATTATACATACGTATGTACGTAGGGGAGGACAAAAGTGAATGTGTGAGCTTCAAAAGGAATACGCTTTTTCATTTTAATATGAGGAAAAGCAAAGTTAGTAGGTAGAGATGCTTGCAGGTTGGTGGAACTGGTGGTGGAAAGGTGAAGCTCTTTGCTTAGTAATGGATGCAGCTAGGTCATTAGCAGAGAGGAGACCGAGTAGCAGCTGGAGATTTTAAGAGAGGGGATGAGCAATGGAATTGTCATCTCAGAGAGTTTTAATGTTCAAACCAAGTCTAAAGTACATTGGGAACAAAGGCAATAGGTATATATTTATAAATAAGAATAATTGGAGATTATAAAGAATTAATCAGGTCAAGCACAGTGGCTCACGCCTGTGATCTCAACACTTTGCACAGTCGAGGCGAGTGGACCACTTGAGGTCAGGAGTTCAAACCAGCCTGGCCAACGTGGTGAAACCCTGTCTCTACTAAAAATGCAAAAATTAGCCAAGCATGGTGGTGGCACACACCTGTAATGCCACCTACTCAGGAGGCTGAGGCATGAGAATCACTTGAAACCAGGAGGCGGAGGTTGCAGTGAGCTGAGATCGTGCCACTGCAGTCCAGCCTCGGCTTCAGAGAGAGATGGTCCTGAAACCAAAGAACAAATCAATCCAAACACGAAATGAAAGGGAAAGTAGTGGTATAAATAATGATATTAAGCATCTTAATTCGTGCCTTTAAAATGTATAACTAAAATATCTCAGTGCTGTCCAATGTAATACGAAAATACTCTCTATATTCTCTACTTACAATATATATATTTTTTAAAAAGTGATGTTCAGGTGTCCTCTGATGACCAACATATTTCTGTTTACGTGATTGAATTAATTGTCAAGCATCTAGTATGAATTTGGTGAAATTTTTGACTTGTAGATGAGACGCTTCCCTTATTGCCAGCACCGATAGAGGGTTTGTCCTATTGTTAAGTGCCTTTGCCTATTTCAGTACCTGCAATTATCAGGGGGAAATGAACAGAGCTAGAAATCTGCACTCAAGTGTTTATCCTGTCTGGCAGTGGTCATTTAAATCAGTGATTTGATTTTATCTTATTGAAGACATATATTAACATCTATAAATTCTGGAAAAAAATCTATTAATTATAATTTCCTTGGCCTATTTCAAACAGCTGAATTGTTTTAATGTGCTCTTGTAATACTCTTTTTGGAATATGTTGTATTGTATAGTTACACAAATTTGAATTTATAAATAAACCAGTGTCTTGTTTATTTATTTATTATTTTTTGAGACACAGTCTTGCTGTATTGCCCAGGCTGGGGTGCAATGGTGTGATCTCCGCTCACTGAAACCTCTGCCTTCCAGGTTCAAGCAATTTTCCTGCCTCAGCCTCCTGAGTAGCTGGAATTATAGGCATACAGCACTACCCCTGGCTAATTTTTGTATTTTTAGTAGAGATGGGGGTTTTACCATGTTGGCCAGACTGGTCTTGAACTCCTGACCTCCTGATCCTCCCACCTTGGCCTCTCAAAGTGCTGGGATTACAGGCATGAGCCACCGTATCTGGCCGTATCTCACTTATTTGTTAATAATTTCCTAATTTTTATTTTAGATTTAGGGGGTATATGTGCTGGTTTATTATAAGAGCGTGATACTGAGGTCTGAGCTTCTATTGATCCCATCACCAATATAATGAACATAAAACCTTGTGTCTAAAAAATGAATAAATAATAAAAGGTAAAGTGGTATTCGATCTTAGTGTATGCAGTTCTTTTTAGGCATTTTGTTATTAACCAAGTTTTAAATGTCTAGTCCACAGTGTGCTATCTGTTTTTGGAAATTTGCCTGTCACTGTGCTTCTTCTCTGGTCTGCTGGGTTTCCAAAGAGATCTGTGGTAATAATTCTTTAAAAAAAATTTTTTTTTTTATTTTTATTTCCATAGTTTTTGGGGAGAACAGGTGGTATATAGTTATATGAGTAAGATCTTTAGTGGTGATTTAATGCACACATCACTCTAGCAATATACACTGAACCCAATTTGTAGTCTTTTATCCCTCACCCCTTTCCCATCCTTTTCCCTGAGTCCTCAAAGTCCATAGTATCATCCTTAGGCCTTTGCATCCTCATAGCTTATCTCCCAGTTAATGAGTGAGAACATAGGATGTTTGATTTTCCATTCCTGAGTTACTTCACTTAGAATAATAGTCTCTAATCCCATCCAGGTTGCTGCAAATGCCATTAATTCATTCCTTTTTATATCTGAGTAGTATCCCATCATAGCTGAATAGGAACAGCTCCAGAGCACAGTAGGCGAGTGATCTCCCCATTTCCAACTGAGGTACCAGGTTCATCTCAATGGGACTGATTAGACAGTGGGTGTAGCCCAAGAAGGGTAAACCAAAGCTGGGCAGGGCATTGCCTCACCCAGGAAGTGCGAGGGGCTAGAGAACTCCCCCTCCTAGCCAAGGGAAACCATGAGAGACTTTTCCAGGCACTGCAGCTCAGATACTGTGCTTTTCCTACGGTCTTCACAACCCGCAGACCAGGAGATTCTCGATGGTGCCTACAAACACAGCTCCCCTGGTTTTTAGCACAAAACTGGGCAGCCATTTTAGCCCACACCTGGAACGCCAGGGAGACAGAACCACTCATTCCACTGAAAAAATGGGGGCTGAAGGCCGGGAATGAAGTGATCTGGCTCGGCGAGTCCCACCCCCACAAAGACTAGCAAACGGAGACCCATTGGCTTGAGATTTCTGGTAATGATTCTGTGCTTGCATTCTTGTTATCATGTTCTGTATCCATGGCTTGCTTAAGATTCTTACTGGAGGTTAAGGAATAGCATAAATTTCATGTCACAGTATAATGCTGTTAATTTTAGGGAAGATGTAACATACTGTTAAAGAATGATTCTCTACTTACAGTATGAGTGGAAATTCTTATTATATATCTTATATTTACTTATTTTCTTATTTATTTATTTATTTATTTTTGAGACTGAGTCTTACTCTGTGGCCCAGGCTGTAGTGCAGTGGCACGATCTTGGCTCACTGCAACCTCTACCTCCCAGGTTCAAGCGATTCTCCTGCCTCAGGGTCCTGAGTAGCTGAGATTACAGGTGTGTGCCACCACACCTGGCTAAATTTTTTGGTATTTTTAGTAGAGACGGGATTTCACCATGTTAGTCAGACTGGTCTCAAACTCCTGGCCTCATGATCCACCCGCCTTGGCCTCCCAAACTTCTGGGATTACAGGTGTAAGCCACTGTGCCCAGCTGTATTTATTGAATTATTATTATTTTCAGTCTTGGTGTTGAAGATAAGTAAAACTCAGTTAAGACCCAGACGCTACCACTTCCTAACTTAAATAGATATTTGTAAAATTATCCAAGCCTTTAAATAGAAAATGAAAATAAGAATAATTATGAAATATAAAATCTATGTCCACCTAATATGATTTTTTTGAGAATTGAATGAGAGCATATATGAAGACCCAAATGCAGTTCCTGGACACAATAAGTGTTCAATAACTATTAGATATCTGGGTTTCCATCCTCTTGATAAGAAATGGACAAGGCCATTCTCATATCCCAATTCTGGGATACACCTGGGTGAAATTCTGCATCTTGTCAGCCAACATACCTTAGCCATTTGTTCCTGAAGGAGACCTTTGGAATGACAGGAGGGCACATGAGTTTGACCATGGCTCTATAGTGCTTGCCTAAGGAGACGATGAGACTCAATCAATTCCAGTTTGCCTGTGGCAAAAGAAGTTAAAAAGCTGAAAATTTGAGTTGATGAATAGGAAGTAGGAGGGAAGTCAGTCTAACAAATTGGTAAATGTAACTAACCCTTTGGGTCTAATATTGGAATCTGGTACTTGGAAGATGTGTTGTTTTGATTTTTGTATGTACATTGTTGTTCTTTTCTGATTTAGTAAATTCTGTGTTAGCTATGGTAAGTGAAACAAAAGGAAAGCATTGGTGCAATTTTGCCCTCATGGGAATTGGTCTACTTTATTGAAGCTAGCTTGAGGTGTCATTGGGAATGTGGATGCTAGAGCCCCACTCTCGGTCAGTACCATTTATGTAACTGACCCCAAATTAAAAATAGTTACTCCCTCTTTTTTATTCAAACCATTTTGTATCCTGAGTAAGGTGGCTTCTGTACGTGCCCTAGAAAGATTTTCCTCATTTGTATAGTCACAAAGGCAAGCGTCTCAAAACTGGGCATCTTTCAATACCACTTAAGCTTTCCTTTACGGTATAGCAAACAGCTGAGAGGAAACATGTGGTCAACTCTAACTGTAGTGCAGTCAGAAATCCCGGTCTCCATATTTCCTGCGGCGTCTGCCCTAGTACTTGCCTTTTAATTATGGCCACCCACAGTTTTACCTTTGAAAGCCAATGTTTGATGTGCAAGACTAAGCTTAAGAGAAAGCAAAAGTTGATGCAATAATAAATTTGTTTCTGGAAAAAAAAAAAGAGTCTCCAGCAAAGTTATTTTTAGATAATGTGTTTACTGGTTATTCATGTGAACTGTGTCAAAAAAAGTTACCTTTATATAGGATTAATTTAAATAGAATATTTGGATAAAATAGACACAACATAAAGGCAAAAGAGTTGCTGTTTCTCTATACACATGGCATTGGATTTCATGCAAATGGTATATTTGAAAGGAAAGAATATAATCATTTAAACAAAATAGCCTTTTTAAAGCAATTTTAGATTTATGGAAAAACCGAATGGAAAACACAGAGTTCTCATATGACACTTAACTGCCTACCAGTTTTCCCTGACATAATGATGTGCATTAGTGTGTGGTACATTTATTATAATTGATGGGCCAATATCAAAACACTATTATTACCTCAAGGCCATAGTTTATGTCAAAGTTAATTGTTTGTGGTATGCATTCTATGAGTTCTGACAAATGCATAATGACATGTGTCCAATCATACAGACTAGTTTTACTGTCACCAAAATCCCTTTTGTTCCACCTGTTCATCCCTCTTTCCTTCCCCCGAACCCTTGGCAAACTGATATTTTTAATACCTGTGTAATTGTTATTTTTTTTCCAGAATATCATATAGTTGGAATCATATAATATGTAGCCTTTTCACACTGGCCTCTTTCGCTTTGCAACTGTGTTTAAGGTTTCTCTATATTTTTTCGTGGCTTGACAGCTTACTACTTTTTATCACTGAATAATATTCCATTTCATAAATGTGCCACGGTTTGTTTATCCATTCATCTATTGAAGGCCGTTTTGGTTGCTATCACATTTTGGCAATTATAAATAAAGTTGTTATACACATTTGTGTACAGGTTTTGTGTGGACAGTTTTAAACTCATGTGAGTAATTACCAAGGAGTACAATTTTTGGATCACGCTGACATTATATGACTTTAAGACATGCTATAAAGCTACAATAATCAAGACAGTGTGGTGTTGGAGGAACAAAAGACAAATCAATAAAACATGATAGAGAACCAAGAAACAGACCACACAAATATAGTCAACTGATCTTTGACAAAAGAGCAAACACAATTCAGTGGAGAAATTATAATTTTTTCAAAAAATGTTGCTGAAACAACAGAATATAACAGGCAAATTTCTTTTTCTTTTGTAGTTTTCTTTTTCTTTTTTCCATGAGCTAATGCAAATGTCATTATGTTTTAATTTCAAATCCCTATTGTTTATTGCTGATATATAAGAAAGCAATTATCCTTTGTATATTAACTTTGTGTCCTGGAACTTTGCTGTAGTTGCCCAATTCACAAATAGTTCTTTACTGAATCATGTCATCTACAAATACAGGTTATTGTTTTACTTCTCAGTATGTTTACCTTTCTTTTCTTTCTTTTTTTCTTGTATCAGTGGGTTAGCTAGGACCAGTACATTGTTAAATAGGAGCGGTAAAAGCATACATTCTTACTTTGTTACTAATCGTAGTGAGAAAACATGTAATTTCTCATCAGGTATGTTGTTAGCTATAGGATTTTTTGTGGCTATTCTTTACCAGTTACAAAGTATCCCTCTAGTCAAAGTTTATCAAGTTTTTATCATGAAATGGTATGATAAATATTGTTATCATAACCATTCATGATGTTGAATATTGTTAAATGCTTTTTACTGCACCTACCAATATAAGAGTTTTTCTTTAGCCCGTTGATGTGATAGATTACATTAACAGATTTTCAAATGTTGAAGTAGTTAGTCTCCCATACAGCAATAAATGGTACTTATTTGTGGTATAGACTTCATTTTACTGTAACAGGGGGTTCAATTTGCTAATATTTTTGAGAATCTTCACATATTCATAAGAGACATTAATATGTATTTTTCCTTTTTTCTAACGTCTTTATTAGGTTTTGATATTAGGGTAACACTCCTCTCACAGAATGAGAAAGTATTCCTTTTGCTTCCACTTTTTGGAAAATATTATAGAGAATGGATATTTCTTAAACTAGTATTTCTTTAATTGGTATTTCTTCCTTAAATGTTTAGTAAAGTTCACCGGTGAATCTATCTGAGCTTATTGCTTTCTGCTTCAGATGATATTAATTATTGATTGGATTCCTTTAGTAGATATAGGCCTATGTGGATTATCTATTTCTCCTTTTGTGAGGTTTGACACAGAATTTATCACAACACTCTTTTATTATCCTTTTAATATTCATGGGATCATAATGATGACATCTCTTTTATTTCTAGTATTAGCTGTCTTTCTTTTTCTTAGTTAAATTGGCTAACAGCTTATGACTTTTATCAGTTTTTTCAAAGAATCAGATTTTTTCTGTTGATTTCCGATTGTCACTTTCATCAGCCTCTGCTCTCATGTTATGTATGTCTTTTCTTCGGCTTACTTTAAAATTAATATGCTCTTCTTAGTTTCCTAAGGCATGATCTTAGGCTATTGGTTTTAGATTGCCTTTTTTTCTTAATATATGTATCAAATGCTATAAATTTACTGCTAGGCACTGCCTTTGCTGAATCTTATAAATTTTGATAAGGTGAATTTGTATTTAGTTTAAAATATTTTAAAATTTCTTTTGAGACTTCTTATTTGATTCATGTGTTATTTAGAAGTGTGGTATATAATCTTCAAGTGTTTTGGGTTTTCCAGTTATCTTTATTGATTTTCAATTTAATTTCATTATGATCTGAGAGACTACTTTGCATGATTTCTATGTGTTTAAATGTGTGAATGTGTGTTTTATAATCCAAAAAGTGATTTATGTTGGTGAATAAATAATCTATGCTATCTTGAGAAGAATATCTATTCTGATGTGGTTGGATGAAGCATTCTATAGAAGACCATTAGATCTACTTGATTGATATTGCTGTTCATTTCAACTGTGTACTTACTGATTTCATACTGAAAACACTACCACAAGGTTAACAAGAATTACAAGCCTGACATTAGGCAGAATTAGAGTCAGGCATTGGACAGGGTGTGCTGGTACACTTTGACCCACTTCCCTGCAGCTGCTAAATAACCTAGAGTCACATAGCACTAACCACCTGCTTCTTCATTGTTCCTATAGATAGAATCTCTGACACCGAACATTTTTACCCAAAAATTGCTAAAGGTGTTCTTCATATCCTGAATTTCAGTGGTACAGCTGACACCAAGCTGTCTGAAAAACCCCACCAAGGAACTGACTCAGCACCAAATTGTTGTTTCTTCATCTGCCTGTCCTGTGACTTCATTCCTCACTTCTTGACCAATCAGCAATCCTACACACTAGCCCATCCCCCTACTCAGCCCCTAGAAAACCCATTCCCAGACCTCTTGGGGAGGCACATGTGAAGTTCCCTTCTGTTTTCTTGTTTGGCTGCCCTACAATTGTTAAATGCTTTCTCTGCTGCAACTCTCACTGTTTTCAGCGTATTGGTCAGTTACTGTAAATGAGAAATCAAATCTGGTGGTTCTGTAACACTATCTGTGTATCTATCCATAATTGTTACAAGAGTATTGAAATCTTCAACTATATTAGTGGATTGATATATATTTTTATTGCAGTTATATCAGTTTTTACTTCATGTATTTTGACACTCTTGTTGGGTACACACACTCTAAGGATTATATGTCTTCTCAGAGACTTTACCCTGTCTTCATTATATAATGCTCCTCTTTATCACTGATAATTCTCTATGCTCTAACGTTGCCTTGTTTGGAAATTAATATAGCTGCTTCAGCTTTCTTTTGATTAGAGTTAGCATGTTACATTTTTCTCCATTCCTTTACTTTTACTTTATCTGTGTCCTTATAAAGTGGACTTCTTGTAGGCAATATACAATTAGGCCTTTTTACCCTACTCTGACAATTTTGCTATTTTAATTGATGTATTAAACCGTTGATATTTAAATGATGCAATAGTTGAATTAATATCCATCTTATTTGTGACTGTTTTCTATTCATTGCTCTTGTTATCTTTCTTTTTCTGCCTTCTGTGGTTTTAACTGAGCTCATAATTGATTTCATTTTCTTCCTCCTCTCTTAGCATATTATATTCATTCATTTCACTTTTCCGTGAGTTACAATGACCAAATACTTTGTCATTATTATCTTGACAAACTTTAACCTGAAAGATCAGTAAGAATAAGAAAAAGGAAAGATTTTATCTTTATTCCTTCTTCGTGCCCTTCCATTCTTTGTATAGATCCAAGTTTCCGACTTATACTGTGTAACTTTCTTGCAAGGCAGATCTACTATTAATAGTAAAAAATTTCTTCAATTTTTCTTGGTCTATGAAAGTCCTAACTTCTGAAGACTTTCATTCTGAATAACAGTTTATTTGATGCAGATTCTAGGTTGGTGGATTTTTTGTTTCAGTACTTTAAATTCTTTCTTGTACAGCTTCTGTTTAATGTAGAAGAGGAGTTTAATGGTGTTTATCTTTGCTTCTTTATACATAAGGTGTGTCTTACTTTTTTCAAGATTTTCTCTTTGTCTTTAACCTCCTGTGGTCTGAACTTGATAGGCTCCAGTGAAGACTTCTGTGTCTTTTTTTATTTTTATTGTTCTTGATGTTCTCTGGGCTTTTGGGATCTTTGGTTTGGCTTCTATTAATAATTCTGGAAAGTTCTTAATTATTATTGTTTCAAATTGTCCTTGGTAATATAGCATCTCCTGCTCTACTAGATCCCTATTGCTGCAGTGGTAAACTGTGTGGGGAGGGAAGAGTTAGTTTTATAACCCTATGGGTGGATATTATTCTTAAAATGAGACCGTGTCTCTGGGCCGTCACTTTCACAATTTGTTCTCAATTCCTCTTTCCTTTTAGGTGGAAAAAGAAGGCTAGAGGGATCTCTAGTTGGGTATTGCCCTTCCTCCAGGCCAGCTAGCCTCTGGTAAAATAGTTTGTCTTAAGGACAGGCCTTGTTAAGCATAACAGAAAGGTCTGTGTATTTCAGATGGCTACTTCCCCTGCCCCCCAACTCTCTCTCTCTCACACACACACACACGTACACACACAAGTAGAAGCACCAAGATATTTTACTTTGAAAAATAAAGCCCCCTCAGGACTGGGCTTCCCTGGTGTTTTTAACTCTCAAGCTTATCCATACTGAGCCTTAAGTAATTTGTCATTTAATTTAAAGGTTCTTACCCTGCTATCCTCCTTGACTTTAATTTAAAAAGAAAAAAGTACTGTATATCATTATGTAATAATGTCTCCCTTCTTTCTGTGAAGAGATCTCATAATCCTTTTTTTACTAACACTTTACCATATGTGATTTAAAAATTTATGATGTTACAAAAGGAAGTCAGGTTTGAATGTATGCAGAGAAAGAGTTGAAGAATCAAAGTAATGTATTCAAAAGCATCAACAATAAGCTTTGTTAATTCCTTGGCTTTCGTTTGTAATAATTTTGTATTAAACAGGAAGCTAATGCTATTGTATCGATGATAATTGAGTAAAGAGCCATTCAAAGAGTGCCAACCTATGGACCAGGTTTTGATTAGCTCTGATATGGTATGTAGCTTTATTAAACTTAGCATCTCTTCTAGGCAAATCCAAGGAGCATGCTTAGCACTGTCTGTCTTTCAGGATTATGGTCTATTCAGAGAAAAAATCTTACCTTTTCTGCTTTACAATTGCTGAAGAGTCATTTTCTGTATCAGAGTAATAGTGCTAATCAATTGAGAAGATCACAAAACTTTGGATTCAAACATTAACAGGCTATATTGTGCCAATAGATTATATTTTCGAGGAGTAAAAGAGCAAATTGGAAAAAAAGAAATAGTCGGAAAGCATGTGTTAAACCTCATAATCAATCTGGTAATAGAATTTTCATGATTGTACTAAACCTTATTTCAATGAAAAGCCAATGTAATATAACTACATTAACATTTAATTATTCTTTATTCCACATCGTAAATTTCGAAAAGGTCAAAAGAGTAAAGAAGAAAATAAAATTAATATTATCCCACAACGCTTGTATATAATATTAGTTTTCCATTTATATCACAACAAATTACCCCACATTTAGCAGCTAAAAGTAAAACAAAATTCTCGTCTCTTAGTCCTTACAGAAAACTGGGTGGACTTGGCTAGTTTGTCTACTTAGAATCTACCAAGGCAGGGCTGTTATCTAGAGGTTCTGGAGGAAAAACTGCTTCCAGGCTCACTCAGCTACTTGGCAGATTCACCCCCTGATGACTGCAGGGCTGAGGTCCCTGTCTCCTTGCTGGTTGCCAGTCGGAACCTCTCTCGCTCCACTGAGATTCCCTATATTCCTTGTCATAATAGTCCCTCTGTCTTCAAACCGGCAACCAGAGATTCAAACCCTCCTCACACTTCAATCTTTTCTGCCTCCAATTTCAGTAAAAGCCTAGACTTTTAAGTGACTAGATTGGGACAAACTGGACAAACTCTCTAAGGTAAATCAGTTATATATGCAGAGACCCTCTTGTCCTGTGAGGCAGTATTCACACAGGTTTTGGGGATTAGGTTGTGGACCTCTTCAGGGGAACCATTCTACCTATTATCACATGTTAATGTCCCTCAATTTTATGATGTTTAATGCATTAATGTATAATTCCTTAAAAAATAGGAATTATACTGGATATACCACTTTGTAATTGACTTTTTCATGAAATGATGTCTGGAATGTCTAACATATTTTAATATAATGTCCTCAGTGTTCATTTTTGGCCTTGTGTCAAGTACACTGTGGTACTCTTGGCTACGAGTGAGGAGTTCCACATAATTTTGTACGCATAATACCTAGAGCACAAAAATTCAGAATGACTTAGCATCTTAAAAAATCTAGAAGATTTAGTGTTGGTCATACAAAGTCACCCTTACTCGTTTATATTCTTTTTACTTTCTTAAGAGAGAGACAAGGACACAGGTCTCATTCCAGGAGTTGTGTATGACTTTGATCTGAATTAGGGTATATATCTTGAGAAGAAAAAGATTGAGAAGTTTTGCTTTAGTTTAAACTGAGATATGGTTTCTAAGCGCTGCATTGTATTCCATAATGAGAAAAGACAAATGTTTTAACCAAACCTATATTTTGGAAATAATAATATTCGTTTACAACTCAATACTTTTTTGAACATATATCCTTCGATAAGGCCAAAATATAAATATTTTAATGATTCTCAATGTATATTGTAAAGTTGCTACCTAGAATGAATATTCTACTTTGAATTCTCACTGATCTTATACAAAACACCTATTTTACTCTGTCATCTCCAGAATAAATGATGACCATACATTAAGTGTAATACAGGCTGGTGGCTTTTAAACATATTTTATATCTTGTTAAGTAATTATCCTTATAGTAATTTATCCTTAGATTGCAATGAGTTTTCATCTAAACTGAATTTTTCTTTCTTTAAAATTCTTAACATTGAACGTCTTCCTTCCTTGCTTCCATCTTGCTTTCCTTCCCTCATTCATTCCTTCTTTTCCTCCATTTCTTTCCTTTTTTTTTTTAATTGCTTTTGCTTAAAAACAGTATATTACTATGGTTACAAAGTAGATAGCTAGATGCAGTAAAAATCAATGCAATGTTAAATTTAAAATAAATTTGTTTCTCATTCTGGACCCCCAAAATAACAGTATTTTATGTGGCTTTATAGCAGTATACAAACGCTTTTTGAATTAGTGGGAAAACATACAGCATTAATATGCAATGAAGAAAAATCCCGCAGATTCTGAAAGTTCTCAAAATTGATATCTGTGAAATTCTTTTCTGTACAATTTAAAATGAATATCTTTTTTTCTTTTGAAAATTATTTACTGAGGTATATTGTTTTTATTTATGAAGTATTGGAGTTTCTCAAGTTCCTTTAGAACTTTATTCTTAGATTAGCTACAAGATTTTTACACTGTCATATTTTTGTAATGTACATTTGAAATACATATGCAGTGCTGATAAGTCTACATTTCTTGTCTCAAGACTTTGACATTCAAAATATGAATTAATGCTCTAAAATAAATTTCTGCCTCCAAAGCCACTACTTAGCATGGCTGAGTGCTGCAGGAAATGCTGTGAGGCTGTGAAGCATGAAGCATTACAAATATCTCTTAGAATATAAAATGAATTTGTTTTCTAAAGTAAGTGTGATTCTAGGTCCTCAGAATTTTTCTATAGCTACTTAGATGACAGAATTGTACTTTAATAGTTTGAGAAGTAGGATTTAGTATCTGTGGTAGTGACATAGTTGTTACTCAGTAGATTACAAACAAGAAGAATATTGTATCCAATTAGAAATAAACATTCTGTAAGAATATAACTTCCCAGTTAGTCTTGGGAGATGGCAATTCAAGAAGCACTTTGTGAAATATTCTAAAGGATCAACATAGTTCAACATTTTATGAAATGGCAATACATATATCATAAAATACATTTCTATTTTTACTCATGTAGTTGTTCATATAAGCATCTAATATTTTAAGGGCTCAGATCTGTAATTTGACTAGGTAATTTGTTAGTTAAAATATTTGAATTTTCAGGCAATCATTAAAAAATTGTAGAAGGGGCACTGTTATTTTAACAACAGACCATGTGGGCCACTTTGTTGAGCACTCATATTTCAAGGGAGGCAAGTTTGAAAATATTTATTTTAGTGCAGATGTGTAGAGCAGCGTCTTCCAACGAGTTTGATGAAGTTATACTCTGTTCGAAATATATTTGTTTATTTTACAAATTACAGGTGCAGCAGTATAAATACTAGAGCTTTATGCCACTAGCTCAGAATTAATTTTTACAAATTGGAAAATGTTAATACATTGATTTTTAAAAGTTGAATTTCACAATCATTTATGAGCTCTAATTTTGTGCATTAGAAGAGTCATTAATAAAATAACCAGTACTTATCAAGCACTAATATGTGCAGGTTAATGCTTTATTATGATATTTTTAACAGGCAAGGAAACTGAAATTAACAAAATATAAGTAACTTGCCTGAATTTCAGAAGTTTTCAAGTAATTGAAGCAAGATCCAAATTCACTTTTTACTCAGATCTCACAGTCTTAACATTACACTATTCTGCTGCTCTGGACCCACTTGTTTCTCCTGCCCCTTTTATCTCATTCTTCAAAAACTGTGTTCTCAAATTTCCATCTTTATCCAAAACTCATCGTAGGGTAGTTATATAAAACACAGAATATTATATTGCAGCCCCAAGAGTTTCTGCTAGTAGTTTAGGTACATACCTATAATACGTATTTCCAAAAAAGAAGCCCAAGTGATATTAATACTTCTGATCCAGTGACCATACTTTCAAGACCACTGCCTACAGTTTCTCTTATGTTTGTTGATAAACAAAACAGGTGGTATCTATTGTTTGGGTTCCATTACTATTCTATACACCTGTTCTAAAACTAGATTTAGAAATCTGTGAGTCCAGATGTCACTGATTTGAAGATGATATTAAGTATTCTAGTACCTTCTTCAAAAGCTTGTTAATTACCTATCACATCAAAGTCCTAACTGGTTAATTTATTATTCATTACTTTAACTGGCAAAGCTGTTTCAGTCAGTCTAGACTAGACATAGTTTGCAGGTTTAGAAATGTATTCTGGAAAATTGACTGATATGTTATCTGATTCTAAAAATAGAAATAAAAGAAAAGATCTGGCTGCAGGGTCACATATATCTAGTGACTTCCACAGAAGATGCAAGGAATGTGCTATAAATATATACTCATTTTAATTTAATTAGTATATTTTTTCATTGTTAATGGCATATTATTTCTTTTCTTTATTACTTCACCTATAGACTATTGGATAGAAAGTTTTAATATGGCCCTTTTTATTTTATACTTTAAGGTAAACCGATTTCTACAAATCAATAATTTCTTATAGTGTTGTCTTAACATCCCCATGTGGAATGTTTTTTTAAAATTCATGTTGCTTACTCTAAATCTACTTTAGGCGGATGTTAAAATCATTTTAGTTAGAAATAGGATGGGATCAGGCTTCAGTAGATGCCATTAGAAATGGTGTTTTGTGCTAGAAAGGATTCTTCACTTCTACATCTGTTTAATAAGTTTCACACTTTAAAACTCATCTTATTGTCACAACTGAAGAAAGAGATAGTAAAAATGTGGAGGAATCTAAAAATCTAGCCATACAATATTTGGAGAGGGAGATGGGAAAGGGAAAGAGAGACAGGTAAGAGGTACCATTAAAACAGACAAGCACACGATAATTCATGGATGCTGATTACCTGACGTTTTCTTACAGATTACTCATGTGAGACAAAAAGGCTAGTAAGAACACCTAGAATGTGCTTTAGATATTATTTTTGAGCACCAATTTACTTAGCCTCAATGATAACTGCTTTTAAGCAGGTCACACACACTGCACACACAGACACACACACACACACACATACACCCACAGGGATGACAGCCATGTGCAAACATTCGCTGAAAACCTCCAAGGCAATGTCCTTCAGTATCTTTTAAAAATGCATTATAATTGCCACCATAACTGGAAATCCATTTTTGCTCAAAATTAAAATAACCTTCTTTTGCTATTCAGGATATTGGTTATGTTATGTCCTATCATTGGATTTAATTAGGTGTATTTTTTTCATGCTAAAGGAGGTAAAACCTTAGATATAAACACTGAAAAACAGGCACCAGTATTTTACTCATCCAGAAAACAGTGGCTTTTCACATTATTCCCTTGTGTACAATTCTTTTTTCTGGTTTTCAATTATACATTAAACTCATTTACACATAGCATATCCAAGCTGAATGCTGCTTTTGGCTGGAAGTATTGGTAGGAGCACTTCCTCCTGCCTTCTTAATCCCAGCCTTCCACATACAAGACACTTTGTCTAAAATCTGATCTCACACTGAATGTTCTTATTCTTTATCTCAGGTGTCAAATTTATCCCATGTCCCATCTCTAAAGCATCGCATGTTACATGATCACATTGTGATAAATCATACCATTCTACAGTATGTTCTTTGTTTTTCTTACAGCATTTTATTGTTTTACTGTACTTGTTAAAAAAATCATCATACATAATGTAAGACATCAACAGATTATATGTTTCCTGAACTGTGTGCCTCTATTTTCCATACCTCATGTCTCTTTCTCTTTCCATCAATACTTCTGAGCATAAGGGAGAGAAGGACACTGATTTTCAATTGAAAGTCTCTGGCCCAAGCCCTCTATTAGGTACAAATATATTAAATAGATCATTTTTCTTAATCTCTGCCAGTGTTTCATGAGGTAGGAATTATTTTCACTTTATATATGAAAAAAAGGAAACCCTGAGATGCTAAGTACATTCTTGAGTTTGTTAAAGTGAATGTATAACACATTTCTGGGCATACATCCTGGGGGATTGGACAGTCCTTGTTTATCCTGAGTGCATTGGTTGAGGAGAATCCTTTCCCAATACAGTAATGTGCAAAGGCTCTGCCTGTGCAAGCTTAGAGGAAGACCCTCCACATATATGCACATACACACGCACCACTCACACACACATCACGCAGACACACAGACACATACACACACACACACAAACACGGAAACACACACTACAGACACATACATCTCATATACACACATCACACAAACACACACATACACACACACTACACACACACATACACAGACACAACACACCACACACACATGTACATATACACACACCACACATAGACATACACACACACCACACACACACACACACACACACAGCCAGCTGAAGTTTGGGGAAGGAGGGAGGATGGAGAAAAGGGGAGTCTGACACCAGCAAGTTCCTGAGGAAGTAGGAGGCCAAGGACTTTAGGGACACTGGGCTCTGACATAAATGTCTATTGGGGTGAATAAAGTTCTGCTGTATAAAATAGCCTCCTCTTGAATGACCTCCTTATGAAGTCATCCTATGAAGTCTAAAAAGAAAACCACAAGTTGCCAAGAGAGATGAAGTGTCTTAGGAAAACAATGTCAAAATGAGCACCTTGTACTGCCTGGCATGTGGCCAGGACTAAGCAGCGAGACAGAGTCTCCTAAGTGTGGAGCCGTAGTGGAAGCCACAGCTGGTTGGCATGGAAATCACTTTTCATTCTCTGAGCCACACAGATGTATCCCCAGGTCTTCAGTTGTGTTTTGACAGCTAAGAGCATCTGTCTACACTGGCAAATGCATCTAATGTGCTGTGAAGATGCCTTAATTTTGATAATTCATTGCTCTTACTAAAAAGTCATATAAAATAAAGATATTATTTAGGGAGAGAATGTAGCTTCTCATGAGCTCTGGTGAGGACCCACCTCCTGGCCTAGAAGTCCTCCTGCGATCTATGTCCCCTGCCCACCTGGGCCGCTGGGATTTCTGTGGGTCCACACTTGCCCAGTGTTTTAGACAGATTTCCTCCCAATTGCTCCATTTTCTCTAACAGCCGCAACATTATTATGATTAATTTGACTGTAATTGAGTTTTATTACAAGAGTGGCATTTGTCTTTGACTTTGGCAGGGAGCTTGCCTCTTTGTCATCATCATCTCTAGCCAGCCAGCTGGAGCTGTGGTGCATGCGGCAATCAGCCTACCCAGATTAAAGGTGTGTGTGTGTAGAGCCTGCAGAGAGGGAGAGTGATGAGGCTGGAAGACAGGAGGGGAATTTATGCAGGGAGCTGGTCCAATGGTCATTAGAAAACAGTCAAAGAAGGACAATCCAAAGTTGAATGAAGTAAGAATATCACTTGGATTGACAGTTTTAATTAATTCATTAAGAAAGGGTCTACCTACATCATCTTGTACCTGTCTCACACTGTTTATCACCAGTTAAACCAATTACACATTTAAACATAAAATAGGGTGACATTTCATTAAGCATAATAACATGTGTTTCTCAACTTGAAAATATGTCATATCACCAAACATTGCAGAAAAATGAGCAAATGAAATTAATATGGAATCCAAAATAGAAGAAAAATTATAAAAAATATATTAAAGCTTCCAATTCCAAACTTCACAGAAATTGTTAAATAAGTTAAACTATATTTATATTATGAAATGTTAATTATTCATTAAACTCCCATTTTCAGAAAATTATGGTGTCATAAGGATACGATGGTAGTATAATATTGAGTATAAAAAGTATGATATGAAACGATATAATGCAAATTTTGCACCCTTAAATAGTGTAACAATTTTTATGGACATGTTTGAAGTTTGGAGCAGTGCAAAATTTCAACAGTGTTTCTTTTTGAATGGAGGGAAAAGGAGTGATTTTTATTTTCTTATTTAACTTTATTTTACTATGATTTCTAAATTTATGCTATAATTTCTAAATTTCTACCATGATAAAGGTACAATCATGTAGACTTAGAAAAAAAATTAAAACTCTACTGCAAATCCAAGGATACGTGGAGCTTTTGGCATTACCATTAGAGATTTTTCCTTTTATTGACCATGTTGGGCCAAAGTATTAGTGCTCTTTTTTCCATTTAGATTTTATTATAGTTCTAATATTTAGAAATTCCTTTCATGTAAGCTACAGAAAATTGAGGATATAATATTTATGAAAAAGAAAATACAGTATAAAAATAAAGAATAAAAAAGTCTTCTCTAGAAAGCTTGGAATCTGATACCATTTTGTGAATATGGAGCAGAGGAGCCTTTAATACCAGTGTGAGCTGGAGAGCAGGAGAGGCGAGCATGGGGCTTGACAAAGAACTAAGCCTCTAACCCATACGTTCTGCAACAAGATTTCTTCTGATCTTTATGTTCCTGAGCACCATGGAAACTAGCCAAGGGATTGGTATTTCTCCATGCTAAAGTGCAGCCTCATGCAAATCTTTAAAAAGAAAAATACCTGAGGAAAAATGAAAATGCGAAATTTCTCAATTTATCCAACTTTCAGATATTCAAGGACTTCCTGATCGTTCTCCCTGTGATCACTCACCTTTTCTTGGATGATCGATATTACAGGCTAAATTGTGTTTCCTAAAAAATTTTACATTGAAGTCCTAATCTCCAGTGCATCATAATGTGACTGTAGTTGGAGACAGATAGTTTAAAGCAGTCATAAGGTTTAGGTGAAGTTATAAGGGTGAGCCCTAATTCAGTAAGACTGGTGTCCTTTAAGAAGCGGAGATGATACAGACAGATACAGAGGAAGAATCATGTGAAGACACAGGGGGAAGACAAACATCTACAGGCCAAGGATAAAGGCCTGAGCAGAAACCAACACTGCCAGTGCCTTGATCTTAGACTTCTAGCCTCCAGGGCTGCAAGTAAATAAATTTCTGCTGCGTAAGTCACCCAATCGTGGCCATTTGTTATGGCATCCCTAGCCAACTAATGATGCAGGAGTTTTTTCTCAATCCTTCATTGGACTTGTGACAGGGATGCCCCATTTACTTGACCTGCCATGCTCTACCTTTTGTGGGAAGGAGAATATACTTTGGACACTAGCAAGAGCAGGCTTCATGTGTGCCCTGTGGTGCTGGTGCTCAGGTGGGGGTGACTGCAACCCCCAAAGCCCCGGTGGGTGTGTTACAGCGCTCTCTTGGCTCTGCCATCTGTGGATAGTGGTATGTTATCAGCTCAGTGGGCCTCCTGCCTTGTCATGTGGGGCAGCTGCACTCCACCAGCAAAGGCAAAGGGCCAGGGTGATAGCCTTTTCTGGGTACCCACACTTGGTGGGTCCTGAGCTCTTGTCCAGTGTCCCAGAAGAATGAGGTTGCATGGACACTTGGAGGATGGTGGAGGTGGAGAATTTTATTCAGCAATGGAAATGGCTCTCAGCAGAGAGGGGAGCTGGAGAGGGGATGGGACAGGCAGATAATCTTCCCTGAAGTTTGGCCATCTCTAGCTGGCTCTTCCCCAAAGTTAAGCCATCTCTTCTCTGAAGCCCAGCCATCCCTCTGAAGTCAAGTTACCTCTCTCCAGTCAAGTTGCCTCTCTCTCTCTACCAAATGAGTCTGGGTCTTTATAGGCACAGGATGGTGGTGGGGTGGGCTGCAGATCGTTTTGGAAAAGGCGACATTCTATTGGTAAAAAGGCATTATTCAAAAAGAATGAATTGAGAGAGAACAGGTAAACAGGGATAGAGGTTCTCACTTTGGGCCACAGGTTTCTGGCTTTTAACTTGAAGGTGGGATTTCACCAGCGACCCTCCCCTGTCTGCCTAGAATTTCTCTGTTTTCCTGACTGTATCATTAACACAACCACCAATCCATCCTATTTACCTCTGCCTAATAAAAATAAGAAACACTGACTAACAGGAAAACCTGTTCTAAAAGTGCTTTTGACTGGTCTCTGCAGCCTACAGATTAATAATAATCTCTATATGCTTATTATAATTGGCATTATCAAGGCATTACATATATATCCTTATTTAGTATTCATAATATCTTAGTGAGATGGAGAGTTTTAATTTCATTTTAAAGTAACTGAGCTTAATTAAATTGCCCACTGTCACTGAGAACCAGTGCCCCACTATTGAGATGACACTTTCATTTTAGTTTTTATTATTCAATGTGTAAATTAAAAGAGTTGGAATCTTGAAGGTTTGTGGAACTTAAAGGGTTGCCTTTTCAAGGTTTTCTTCTTGCGTTAGTTAAAATACTTATTGACAAGGATAAAGTCAGACCTGCTGGAAGTTTACATCAAAGATGATGGAAAGAAATGAGTTTGCGGGCCTGTCTCATCTTCTCCTCATCAAAACTCTGTGTGGGGACCTTGGAGACAAATAGACCTGGGGAAAATTCCAGCTGTGACAACTGAACAGTTCTGCCATCTGGCACAATTTCTCTTAGCTGCAGTTTTGACCCTTTAAACTAAGATAAAAACTAGATTATGGAGGTGTGATGAATAAATGACTGGCTACATGTGAAACAGAAGAGTGACTGAAGGAGAATAAATAGTGCTTGTTGGCTGTTAGACAGAGATCCCACGAAAAAGTACTTTCTCAATGTCTATAAAAGAAAATTGATCTGATTAACTTGAAATAGTTTCGACTGGAGGGAGATAGTAAAAGGTCAGGCAGCTACTAACTAGTACAGTAAGGTTGCAAACTCTGGAGACCAAGGTCTACATTTTTGCAGCTACTTCAGTCAAACCCTGACTCAAGGCTGTTAACTTTCAGGCTTTTCGTGTGTCTGTCTTGTTTTCTCAGAACCAAGCTAGTGGCAGGTGAGGTAGAAGCTGCATATTAACCGTAGTTTGCAAGGCTTCGTTTTTGCTACCTCAAGTTACATGTCACTGCAGGATATGCAAAGAAACAGAATTTTCCAGTTCCTTTTCCCACCTGGGTCAGGAAATGGCCAAAAAACAGTCATAGCTGAGAAATCTATGTCCGTGTTCAACATCCTTGCAGAGCTTACTTTGCAAGGAGGGAAGACTGCCTGTTATCACTGGCATTTTCTTTTACTAAAACATAATTTCACATTTAAAAAGTGAATAAGGACCTGAAAAATTAGCTATACCATTTATCATAAAGATAATACATTTTTTACAGTGATGTTGCTTCCTTTTCTGATTTAGAAGTAGATTATCTCTAAGAAGAGAAATGATATTCCCCTGAGGAGGTTTTGAGGTTCTTTGGATTTGTGGCAAAGACACAGAGATAACGTATTAATGGAATTGATGAAAATCATTTACCCAAGATGTATTTATTAAAAACATGGTGTTCATTCATTACCTCTACCACACACCCCTTTTCAACTGATTTCTTACACCTAAAAAGAGAAATTGTGCAAGCACAGACGATCTCTAACTTATGATGATTTGACTTACAATTTTTTGACTTTGCAATGATGTGAAAGCAATACACATTCAGCGTAAACCACACTTAGAATTTTTAATTCTGATGTTGTCCCAGGCTGTCAGTAGGCAGCAGGATATGCTTGTGATGCTGGACTGCAGCAGTGAGACACAGCTCTTAGCCAGCCAGGTAATCTCAAGAGTAAACAACTGACTCTACAGTGTACTGTGTTGCCAGTGTGTTTGTGTTATATATTTCTGCATTCCATCATGTCTATAAAACATCCATCTGTGGCATTACTCAACACATTATCATAAAATAAGCTTCACATGAAATGATTGTGCCCAACTGTAGGTGAATGGAAGTGTTCTGAGCATGTGGAAGGTAGGCCAGGCTAAACTGTGATGAGCCATAGGCTAAGTGTATTAATGCATTTTCAACATGTGCTGTTTTCAATTTTGGATGGTTTTTTTCAGGACATAACCCCATTGTAAGTCAAGAAGCATTTGTATTATTTTTCTAACCCATCATCTTTGCCAGATATTTTTTAATCTTTCAGATTCCCAATTTTATTTGACTGTTTCACCCGGGGTACCATTAATCACAGTGACAATGCCAACTGAGTCTAGACATTCTATTTTTTCTCTTTGCTCTACTTTAGCAATTAAAGAAGGATATAAAAAGTTGATACTTTGGGACAATTCCTTTTAAACTTTGGGAGGAGGGCTTAAAGATTCTGAAGCTGAGGTGGTAACAGCTATATATCCTGCCAGAATTGGTCTCTTAGTCCCAGCCTGCTTCTCCAGCAAATCATAAAATGTCTGCCTTATGTGTGCTATTTCCTTTAAGGGTCTGCCTGAACTACACTTAGTTCATCTATGTCTTCCCTAGTGTGGACTCTGAACCAGATTTGTTCTCTGCCTTGTTCCCAGAATTTTCAGATTTTTACTTGCTTCTCATTTATTCATCCATCCCACACTTTGGCATTTTCTATGTGCCAGGCATTATATTGGACTTCAGGGATAGTTACATGGCTCAACAAGATAGCTGTGGGCCCCATCTTCCTAGAGTTTTCAGCCAAATCGTAGTACCTGTGAGACAGAAAAGCCTAGCACCTCTTGCAAGGCAGGAAGCAAAGTAGAGGAGACAGAAATGTGCAATGTAAAACCTTTTCCTTCCAAAATAAGGAATGAAATTTGAAAATAATTATGAAATTTATTTTTGAATGTATAGTCCCCACCCAGTGTTCTGGGATACATCTTTGATATGTGCAAAAATAAAAATCTCAGCTTCTGCCAAAACAACTCATTCTATGCCCCTAGTCTAGATGATTGCATTTGCTTATCCCACATGTACGTACAACTCCTCTTCCAGAGAGCTGTGTGAGAGGAAGGGACCACAGAATGCTTCCTGCAGCCACATCAAAACTTTCCAACTCCTTCTTGCACTCCTCTGAATTCTTCTAGCATGACTGCCAGAGAAAGAATGCTAAATATTATTGCTTTGAGACAGAAAAACTTGGCATTTAATTTTAACTTTACCACTTAATACCTCTGGGTTTAATTTTGTCATATGAAAGGCATATCCAGATAAGTGTCACACCTTTACAGCATTATTGTAAAATTTAAATGAGGTAATATTCGTAAAAGCCCTCCAGCAGTTAATATGTGTATTATTTCTTTGCTTACTATAACTTTGAAAATAGTGAAATTTGTACATTTTATTAAAAACAACAAGACAAAATTCCCTGCTTTCATAACTTGCCTATTTTATTGATTTGCTATGTAACTCATGGTTGAAGTAATGAAGATTTATATTTAAGGTAGAAATTCTCTTTTGCTGTATTTCATCCTAATGACTAACAAATTTTGCCTTCCTTCCTTTTTTCCCCACCTTAACCAGTCTACTTTTGCCCTTGTGGCAAAATCTAGTGATTCCTATCTATAATCATGAGCAATTAAGTCATAGTGAAATATCTCTTTACCTCTGGAATGCCTGGTAACCTCATACTGACTTATGCAAGTGGAAATACAAATTACAGAATAAAATATTTATCAATCAAAATTATGTTAATTTTTTAAAATCCAGGTAATTTTTGACAACTTTCATTTCAGAAAGCTGTAAGTCTATATTTGCTATGATTTCTACTATTAAATATATGTATACACACACACACACACACATATATATATATATACTATATACATATAAAATTTTAATACAAGTTTAATTTTACAATGAACCCAATGTACTGGGTTGGTTATTTTTAATGAGAAATATATTTAATAGAATTTTTAATAGATTCATGAAATATTAGGCCTAACTTAGGACTTGGGAATCTTAAATCCCTCATTAATTTTAAGAAAGGATCATATATATATAGATAGATATACATATAGATAGATAGGTATAGATATGTGTGTATATTGTATAGATATGTGTGTATATACATACATACATATATATATATATATATATATATATAGAGAGAGAGAGAGAGAGAGAGAGAGCATTTAGTAATGCATTATTTGAGCCTTAATACATATCAAAGAATAGCTAGACCAGTGAGCATAAAGAACCTTAAAGATCTTTTCTATTCTGGATAGAACAGAAGTGAAACTGATGCATTTTGAGTGTCTATTATCTACCAGATACTGTGCTAGTGGCCTCATAATCTTGGTCTCCTCTAATCATCCAGCAACCCATTTTAAAATGTCAAAATAGCTACTTAAGGATAAGGACAACATCTCTCAAGCCTAACTTCCTCGCTCATACCTAGTAAGTGGAGAAACAGAGGCTTGTGTGATATTTAAACATAGGCTATGCACTTTTCCATTTTCTACACTGCTTTTAGTTTAAAAAAAATCACTGGTAAACATCTGCAACATAGAATAATGCTTCTATTATTCAGAATTTAATTAAATACACAAAAAGCTTTTCTAGTTCCAAGTTGGTTTATGTGAGAGTCTAATATGCTCTTCATAGAAATGCAGAAAGACAAGTAGTTAAAGTTATTTTTGTAAAACATGACATTATAGCCTTGGAAGTGAGAATCAGGTATGAAGCAATTTTTCTTAATGTAGGGCCCAGCTTTGCTTGGGCACTGTATAGACGGAGTATTTCAGTCCTTGTCCTTGTTTTCCATCTGTCTGATCTTTGGAAAACAGAACAGATCTAAATGGTAGAGTGCTGAGCCATTCAATTAGATTTCATGCACCACTGACCCAAATGTTTCTCCTCAATCTTATCTGAGTTGGTGGCAGATATGCAGGATATCAGAAAGCGTTTCCAAATTAAAGATAGAAACATATTGTATGCTGGTTGATATGGTCACAATATGTGTAACTAGTAAAATGTGTCACCACTGTAGCAACAACTGTGATGCAAGAGAGAACAGGAAAAAATGTGAATTTCAAATTTTCTTTCCTTATTATAAAAAGACAAGAAAGTATAATTTGTCAAATGTGCACTGGAGATCCTGGGCTCCCTGGTATGTAATAAAGACCAATGAAAGGCTAATTGGATTGGACACTGCATTCTGCTATTTACAGGGCTTCATCATGGCATCTTGGTAATGGAGCTGAGTCTGTGATGATTTATGTAGATAGGGCTTTGCCATCCCTGAAGATGGTGGGACTTACACTCAGGGACCTTCATCATTACCCATTCACTGAGCCCCACTGTCTGTGGCTGCCTCAAATCATGTTGTGAATCAGCTAATTAAAAATGAGACTTGCACATTTGTAGATAATCAATGAATACTTGTTAATTGATTAGGTTTGCTTGATGGGCTCTAGCAGTTTTCTTGTTGAGTTTATGAGAACAACAATGGCATAGAAGAGACAAAGAATAAAATATATATGTAGATAATCTACCAGCTGTATGGACCATGGGCTTAATGGAAATCTCAGTATGCCCTGGGGAAGGGTGAGGCCCAAGAAAGGCTTCCATACTGACCATGAAGAGTGTTTTGAAGTTGATCTGGGATCTGAAGTTCCAAAATAACCCACAGATTCTGTCATTATCAGTGAAAGTATACAAAGAAGAGTCAAAATGAAATAATTCATATGTGTCATCTGAAGGATTCCTTCTATTGGCTGTGTGAATTTACTTGAGCTAAGAGCATTACCTTTAAAAAGTATAGATTAAAAGAGTTATAAGGGATATTAGAAGTAATTCATTCTGATTCTTCTTTCCATTGAGTGTTTGGGACCCATCTTCACACCCTATGGCTTACACATAGAATAACATTTAGGTCCACTTATTCCCAAAATATTGAAATTGATGTCCTCTAATTCCTGACACATGACAGTCACAAGCAGGGGCCTGTACAAACCAATTTCTTTGTACCTCTCTTCTTCCTGGTTCTGCCAATACTGAGTTTCCTCTATCAGAATCACAGTTGACCTGTTGGCAGAGGTCATACTAGTCCCTATAATATTCCCCTTTTGCTCAGATCTTGTACTTTCCACACATTTATTTCTATTATCGGCTACCTTGAGGAAGACAGGAGATCACAGATTTAACAACTTTTTTTTTAACCATTCTGATGTTCATTGTAGTTTAAATAACTCTGCAGTGGTTACATTTTAATAAGGCTGCTCCTGACAAGAGTCCTGGCTGATTTTGGAAAGATACCAAACATAAAAATGAGAAACTCCAGAAGTCCTGTGGACTCTGTCATTGGAGCTGGAGTGAGCCTCCATCTGTGGACTTCCTGCCATGGTTTCCTTCCAACACATTTTCTGTGGGGCATGGAGGCTGAAAATGCCTGACTTCTCCACTTAAATCACTTTAAGCAAAACACAGATTATTTAAGCATATCTTTTGCATCCTCCATGCCCAGTAGTAATTTTGCAAAATTACTGGGAATCTATTTCAGGGCAAACTTGGCATTTAAATTAGGTGGTTTTAATTAGCATCTTGACTGCATGCAGTCAACAGTATGAAGAGAAGGACAGGGAAAAATCACATCAGCTTATATTTTTGCTGTAGAAAAAAAGTAAATAAAAGAACGATATGCTGAAAAAATAACCCCAAGTAATTTGAAGCAAGATGGATGGCAAGTTTCTGGAATTGGAATGATAAACTTTATCATATACTGAAATTATTATATACGGCAAAATTCCTTTTAACTCTCTTTACCAGAATTCTTGTAAAGTTTACCTTGCTTCTACACAGAGAGGCCCACAGACAGTGCCATTGCAGTTATTCTAACACAGGTGCCAAATAAACTCTCACATATATCCCTTCCTCCACCACCGTTAAATATTACTCATCATTCAACTATGACTTAGAACTCACTTCTAGATAGGTAACCTTAGCCCCAGATCCCAACCATCTTTAGCCTGAGAACTCCCACAATATTCTCATACAGTCATATGGCAAAACAAGAACACCAACACCATTTATTATTTACCATTTTCAGGCAGTATAATCTCAGTGCTTTTCCAGAATTGTCTCATTTAACCTTCACAGCAGCCAGATGAGATGTGTGCTACTATAGTGTCCCATTTTACAGATAAAGAAACAAAGACAGTTTACAAAGTTTAAGTGTCTTGCCCAAGGTCACAGCTAGTCAATGGGAGAATTGGGTTTGCACTCAAAGCCATTGCACCTGACACTACATTATATTGTGAGGTGGAGAAAGTCTCTCAATATCGTGGAATATGTTTTACATATATTCATGTGATTTGAATTTTAAAAACAGTGATTGGGAGGTAACTATGAATAATTTCATTATATATATATATATATATATTTTTTTTTTTAGTTATCAAAACATTTTTGTTAGCCTTTTCTTGCAGTAAATGATTACATTACAAAGCTGTTTAGGAGACATTATTTTTTTAAACATTCTCTAACATATTTTTTCTTTTGTCCTTCCTTACTGGTAAGGACATCCAGATTCTCAGATGGGCTTAGCTGCAGCTATAGAGTGTAGACAGGATGGAAAAATATGGCGTTAACCATTATTTGAGTTGGCTCTCACCATCCCATGGAACTAGAATCAATCCGGAAACAGGTGGCCACAGAGTTTGGTCAGGAACGTCCTGCCAAACCAAGATAGGATTCTTCTCACCTTGGTGATGCCAATGCACAGAGCTCAGATGAATCTTGGTTATTGACTTTAGGCAAGAACAAAAGCTCCTTTTGTTCACATACACACTCCTTCAACAGCTTGTTGAGTTCCAGGCACACTCTGGGAAGCCCGTAGAAACAATGACCTCATGCAGAGAGGAGGCTGGAAGCTCTGTCATTTCAGGAACAGTTAGGGAAGTGGGAGTACAATTGAACCTTCAGAGTCTTTATTTACCATTGTATTCAATGACTTGAACAATGTGGAGGGAGGATTTAATTTCTTTTGTGCAGGAGAAACAAGAGAATGAGCTGGCTCAATATTAAGAGGAATATAAAATGGTCATAGTGTGTATTAGAAAGAGCAGAGAAATTTGTTTAGGACACTTGATTCTGAACTGAGACCCTGGTCTTGCTGCTGTCTTCCCATGAGGTTTATCTGCTTAGACTTTCTGAAATTCGTTTATTCAGATGTTAAGTGAGCATAGTCATAGCTATCTTTTAGATTTGGGGAGGATAAAACTACTGAAAGATAAATCACATAGCAGGCATACTAACATTAGGGAGGAACATTTGAGGGATTAGTACAGGCTGTGCAGCCTTTTTCCAGAATTGTCAAATGTGAATTCAAAAAGACAATAAACCTATAAAATTGCTTCCAACACAGGGACTGTGAAAAATGAAAATGTCTACCATTCTCCCTGTAGTCCATTAAGGGATTCACATAACTATAATGGCTTAAATAAGTTTCTAGAGTTCAGATTTAGGAAACTGAAAGTTGAAATAAAAAAAAAAGAGAAAGAAAGAAAGAAAGAAAAGGAAAATAAGTAATGTATGCATTGTAATATTATCTTCTGGAAACAATTTCTTAACCTGTGTGAATTGCATAATTCTTGAACATGTGGATACCATTCTGGTCAGTAAGGAAGATAAAGTACTGTAGGGATAAACGTTCTTAAATGAAACATTCACCAGTGAGAAGACTATTCGGGAGAGACAGGGTATTTCTATCCATGGTAGAACTTTCTGAGCAAGCTACACCTAAATGAGCACCCTCCTGAAGTAGCGAGTTTCCTACTATGGATGTATGCTTGAGTTAAAATTTCCTTGAGCAATCCCTAGGTAGAGAAGTTGCAAAGAGCTTTCACATACAGATCAGAGAATTGAAGTAAACATGGATTTAAAAGTTTCTTTCTACCAGGATTCCATTATACTTCAGGACTTTAAAATGGGGACTAGTTGGGATGGATCTGTAACTAATTACAGTTAAAACTGAAGGAACGCTCAGATTGGCTTGACAATAGAGACAGAAGACAGAATAAAATGATTTCCTCAAGAATAGCTTTGCCTCCTAGGTAAACTCAGCCTAATTTATCCTCTTTGTGTATGAAGAGAAAGGGAGTGAAAAGCAGATGTCCCAATGGAAGATGTGATTTTGTACCATTCTGGGGAAGTGACACCAAAGGGAATCCAGGGACCCATGGATGAGGAGCCAGGATTCACCTTCTTCCCCAGCAATAAAAGGGGTGGGAGCTGCCAAAAACTAAATTGCAGTCCAGGGAGTGTGGTGGCATCCGTATTGCCCAACACAAACGATGGGCTTGCTCCAGTGCATACCTCAAGCAATGGATTTAAATTCCAAATCCCAATTGAATTCAGAATAAAGAAAATAGGAGGGGCCGATGAGTAAAAAGTCAGAGAAGAGTAAATAAAGATATAATTTTAGAGAAGAACAGCAATATGAAAATCTTTTCAACATAGGGTTGTGTAGCCAAGTGTTGTGGACAGGATGAGGAAAGATATATATGGTTTTCTTTGTATTTTCAGATAAAAATAGAAGTAACTAATTAAGAATTCCTGAATCATAAGGAACAGTAGAAAGAAGATACATCAGTTCTAGTCCTAGCTCCTAAAGAGAGCTATTGTTTATCTTCAGGTAATTCTCTTCCACCAGTTATTTTCAGTATAAGAATTTTAAGTTGGGCGGAGTGTGGTGGTAAACACCTGTAATCCTAGCTACTTGGGAGGCTGAGGCAGGGGAATTGCTCAAACTCAGGAGGCAGAGGTTGCAGTGATCTGAGATTGTGCCATTGCACTCCAGCCTGGTAGAGAACAGTGAAACGCCGTCTCAAAACAAAAAAGTTAAGTTGAAATAAGAGTAATGGCCAACTTTATATTTAATTTTCATATGAATCTAGAATATTTTTCTTGGTTATTATAAACTCTTCAAAATCACAATTTAATGGCTACTTAATATTCCTTAAATAGATATATGTTAACTTATTCTATCTTCTGATTGTTGGGCAACAAGGTTTGCTTTCATTGCTTTTACTATTCAAAAGAAGTTTTAATTACACTTTTGTTCACAAAGACTTTTTTTTTAATTATACTGCTAGTCTGGGATTATTGGGTGTGAATATAATTAAAGTTTTGATATATAATGTTGGAGTGAGTTTTCCTAGTGCCTTCAGATGACCAAATACAGTGTATGACTTTTTAGAACTTCTCTGAGGCAGGGTTTTGGTACTTACTGTAACCTTCCTTTCAAGAGGACATCTGGGAATTAGTCATTACTCTGTCTCCTGAGAAGGAGAACATATAGCACTTTGCAGAAAGCTGCTAATTAATCTTTCCAACTCTCTAGTGTAGGAAGGAGGTAGAAATGTCTCACTGCAGCTTTGACTAAGAGGAATATTGTAAATGGATATGACAGACACCAATTCAAATTCCCCAGATGAGGGAGAGCCCTCTTGCTAGATGATCATGTCTTCTAAAAATGACCCCCATTGACTCCAGAGGTTTCCTAGAAGACTTTGGGTTGCTGCATTTGCCATGCCCTTTGTCTCTGTATTTGTGAACTCATGAGGATCCTTGGGTCTAGATCAGGCTTCTGCCATCTTCCCAAGAGATGTAGTCTGAAAGTAATGACAAAATTTACTAAGTTTTTCAGGCAATGTTTAAAATCTGTGCCTCTAGTTTCCTTTAGCCTTTCTCTTCATTTGACTGTGGGCATCCCCAGATGCCTTCAGCTGTGTTTTTTAGTCTTTATAATAAACTGACCTCCACGTTGGCACTGAATTTCCTTTTTTGATCTCATGTTCTCATAAGGCAGAATAGCCCCTTGTAGCCTCTGGTAGGGTTCACGTGTCGTTGTTAGGTTTGTTTTTGTGACTTTTGTTTGCTTGCTTTAACTTTTTATTTGGAAGTAATTTCACAATGAAAATTTTAAAATAAAATTTAAAAATAAAAACAAAATTAAAATAACACCCATACATCCTTTTTCCAGACTCAGCTATTGATAACATTCTAACCCATTTACTGCATCATTTTTTATCTATCAAGTGACTGATCAATATCTAACATTTCTTATTGATCCATGAATGGTTCTTTTGCCTTTGGGCATAGAGTATACTCTGGGGCTACTGTTTCATAGACTTGAAGATGTGCTCTGCCTGCATTTAGTTACATAAGACATCCAAATGCTTTCTTCAGGTCCCTGATGTTACCTACAGGAGTCAGATTTTATAGCTCTATGAGCTCCCCTTTACCCGGAGTGCCTCTTTCTGTTTCTATTCCTCCTTTGTATTACACTTTCAGTTACAGAAAATCCTTACTCATGATTCAAGGACAAGTTCAAATATTCAGTTTTAGGGATTTTATATAAACTCTTCCCTGGCAGAAATTTTCTTCATTACAACTCATTATCCTATATCATTTTTTTTCCTGGTAGATGGTATTATTTCCAAAAGAGAAGGACTATGTAGTATTAGATAATTTTTCTTGGTATCTAGCAATATTTTAGGTACCACAAAATACTTTTGAATCATAGTGTTATAAGTTATCTGCCTTTGTTCACTTACATTACTATTAATTATTTTGTTTAATCTTTTCGTTTGCTTCTCTTCTCGATGCTTATCTTAGTTCATTTAATACCCCATTACTTCAGCTCTTACTCTTAGCAAGCTGCTGTGACAGTTGCTCAAGTGGGAAGTTACAATAGTTAGGAATGCTTTTGGCTGCAACACAAAAAAAATCTATAGTTAAGATATCTGGGTATATTCAAATTCCCCAGATGAAAGAGAACCTCATTGATATCAAGTCCTCAGGCTTGTTTGATCTTTTCACTCTGCCACTGACAGGCTTGTTAACTCATGGTCACAGGATAGCTACTGTACCTCCAAGCATCACATTTTCATCTAACAATGTTTAAGGAAGAAAAGAAAATATCTGGGTAAATGGGGATTTCTTTTAATTTGATGAAAATTGTTTTCCAGAAATCACCCAGAAGACTTTTCCTTATAGTGCATTTGCTAGAACTGTGTCATATAAATATGCTTAGTGGCAAGAGGTGTTGGCAATGTAAGTACCTGGCATAGGAGAATAGAATTTCCAAGAATGTTTTAAAATAATCATTAATCATATCTGGATTGGGTCCCTCATCATCATAAACAAAACCAAAGTTTCTCTGAGCAAAGAAGGAGAGGCTAAGTTCTTGGATAGAAATATCAAGTTGTACAACACAGTCACAAATCAATAGATCATTTCAGAACTCAGTCCAAAACTCATATGTTCCAATAGAGATGGGAGGCTGAAAAAGCAGACAAGTGTAACACCATTAATCATAATCTGGAGAATGAGAAGAGAGGAGACAGATGCACCAGATAGAGATAATTAGTATTAGCGCAGTCCAACAATGGCTAAAAGTGTGGCCTAGCAGTCAAGATGTCCAAGTATCAGGAGCGTGTCAGCAGGCTGGAGTTTACAAAGGTTAGGACTTTTTATCAGCTTATCCAAAGTCTGTTCCAGCAAGCTCTCTTTCCACAAGATGTTAGTAGAAAAATGGAGGCTGTAGCCAAGTTTGGGAGATGGGCTATTCAACGTTAATGTACCAAAATGTACACATTTTAAGCAGAGATTGTAATGGCCAGTGTTTCCGAAGCCTACTTGACCATAGATCTTTTTGTCTACAGAAAAGCTCGTACACTTAATTCAGCCAAATACATTTGGTAAGTGTTGTGTGTCCTTAATTGTGAAAAGAGAACTGGCAAGAAAAGGGTGAAAGCCCAATCAGAGAGAAAGTACCTGAATTTTCAGGCAGATTTTTAAGAAAGATACTACAACATTAATAACCAAACAAAGTTCAGTAATCAGAACTTGGGCTTATAGAGAGTACAGGTCATAAAAGAAAACAGGTACATGAGTATGGTCCTTTGATGTTGGATCATTTGAACACTGGACTAGAAGTGTTCAGATGTATCTTCTAAACTGTGGAAGCAATTTTCCAAGAATGAGCCATGTTCAAGTTAAAAGTGGTGTTACTTTGAGGCGGGGAAGGGAGCAGTGAAGTGCAGAGGGTATATAATCATGACTGGAAGGTTGATTAAAAGTGGAACCATGGAGAGTAGAAAAGGGAGAAGGAAACACAAAGCAAGGCTTGATAATGTATGTGTACACACGTGTTTATGTATACCGTGCACAGAAGTATGAATGTATGAATGTAGCACACACAAAGAAATCCCTAGAGTCCCTTATTCATTATTTCTTCTGTGATCTTCAGAAATTTAGAGGTAATTAAAAGTAGCATGTCTAGTTTCACAATAATTTGGAAGATGCACATTTTTAAAAAGCTCAAATTAAATAAATGTTTTCAGTATTTTTAGAGATCTCATGAAACAGACCTAGAGAGAGCCAATGCTTCCTCTCCAATATATAAAAATATCTTATTTAGAGAAATATAGTTAGAATGTCTAACAGAAATCAGTCCAGTGGTTTTTCCTAAAAGCAAAGTCAACCGTTGATACCTAGAAAGTTCTCTGGAGAAAGTGTAAGGAACCAGTAAGTGATAAAATTGCATGTGTCACACTTGTTATCCAACATATCTTTAATTACTCACTTGTCCTCCATATGCAGGTCAGAAGATGGGTGGATAAAGTGTTGCATTGTATAATGTTACAATGTTATAAATTGTAGGGATAGAAGACAAGAGAAGAAGCCATCAGAGACACCTGTCTATAGGTGTGGATTGGGATGAGGAAAAAGGAAGACAGTTGTGACCAGTTTCGTTGGACCTTGAGAGAGTGCTGGTATATGAGTTAGCTTGAACTAATCTAGAACTTTCTTCTTAACAGTTAACATAATTAGAAAGAATACTTCTATTTTTGGGATTTATAAAGGTAATCATAAAAGTACTTAAAAATGCTTAAAGAAAAGACCTGAACCCAAACGGCTTGATATCAAACTCCAAGCAATTCAGAGATACAGAGCTTGGTTAGGAGAGGCTAATATAGTGCATCAAACCTAAACCTCTCTGGAGTCTCATTTGATCTTCTTTTATCTTCTTTGTCCCATGATTTCTATTCTATCTCATTTTCTAGACATCAGAACCCGCATATTTATTTGAAAGGTTCTCCCCCGTAATCTAAAGATTCAGACTTGGGATGAATTTCTAAAGTTCCCATGGCCCCAAATTCAAGAGCTTTGATGCCTCTTTAGCTTCTTTTCTTATTTTTGGATTCTGTAAGAATACATGCCTGTGATGGAGTTGCTGGGGGTGTTTTCCAGTCCCCAAGAAGGGGCCTATTCCTGTCTTCTGAGGGTGCTGTAGGTATTCTGTTGGACTGCGGAAAGATTCATGGTCTCAATTTTGGTGAGGAAAACGCCCCTTCTCATCTGAGGTCTATTTTTTCTTATAAATTGTATAAAAACTAAATTGTTTACTGTCATCATCATTTCCTGTCCTCAACACGCAACCCCTTCTTCCCCCCAACACATAGCAGAAACAAAATAATTGTTTTGGTTTGAAACAACAGAATAGACATCCATAGTATTACTTGTAGTGCAACAACATAAACAATGCCAGATGAAACTAACACTTTCTCTTCTTCTTTCCCTTTTCTTCTCACATAATCCAGTCCTGAAGACATGATATGAGACAGCACAAAGGCTGTGTTCAGAGTGGTTGTTGGTGCTGGGCAGGGAGGCTGAGGTGAACTAGACTTGGGCTTTGGATCCCAAGTGAGAGGAAAAAGTAAAATGTTGATGAAGTAGGAAGAGGATTGCCTGGTGAACGGTGTCAGAGTTGAAGTGGGTGAGGGGGTGTCCATATGTGGAGTGGCTTAGTGCTTAGTGTCAAAGTCCAAGCAGATCTGAGGGAATATCCATGGGGAAGGAAGTAGTGGCAGCAACGGAAGATTAGTTATATATAGTAGTATTGATCCATAAGTAAATATATTAAGGGCAATGGGAGCCATGTTTCTCTCTAGAGGGGAAGAAATTGCAAATAAGAGAAAGAAAACTAGATGAAGCTTTTTGTATGAGATTGGAATTGTAGCCATTAATCTGAATCATGGTTTTCATTATATGTGTCTATATGCATATACATATGTGTGTGTAAATATGTGTGCAGGCATGCAGTGTGTGTGTTCATTCCTTAGTTTTGTCAGGTGAGAGAGCCTGGGATTAGTGACGCTCCACATCTTGGCATCTAAATATCATTCTCCTCCAGAAAAAAACCAGTTTGCCCTGGAGAAATGCTAGTTTGCAAGAAAAGCACACGAAATCTTGGAATGTCTGTTTGTACCAGAAAGCAAAGGAGTTCTCAAAAAGAATGATGACATGTTCACATATAACTGAGAACGTAAAATATTTTTCTTTCTGTTTCTGGTTTATTTCACTTAACATAATGTCCTCCAGGGTTATCCATGTTGCAGCAAATGGCAGGTTTTCCTACTATTTGAAGGCTAATAATACAGTTTCTTTATTCCTCCTTCATGGACAATCAGGTTATGTCTGTATTCTGGCTATTATAAAGAATGCTGCAATGAACATGGGCGTGCAGATATCTTTATGAGGTGGTGGTTTTATTACCTTTGAATATATACCCAGAAGAAGAATTGCTAGGTCATATGGTAACTCTATTTTTAATTAATCTTTTGCGAGGTGTGTGCGTGTGTGTGTGTGTGTGTGTGTGTGTGCGTGCACGCGCATGTATGTTTTAGATGGAGAAAAAAATAGCGGTTACCAGAGGCAGGATTGGAGGTAGGAAATGGGAAGATATAGGCCAAAGAATACTAAGTAACAGATACATAGTATGAATAAGTTGTTAAAGATATAAAGTACAACATGAGGACTATCATTAATTATATTGTATTGTATTCAGGATTTTTGCTAAATGACTAGATTGTAACTGCTCCTGCTACAAAGGAAAAATAGACAACTATGTGAGATGATTTGTTTTACCATAGCAACCATTTTACTATATATGTGTAGCTCATAACAGCATGTAGTATGCCTTAAGTATACACAATAGCATTTTTTTTTAAGGGTGAAAATATATTAAAAGGACAAGCCTTTTTGAAGGGCTCCTACTGGACAAATTTGGGACAAATTGAGCATTATAATAAATAACATTAGTAATAGAGTATATTGCTCATTAAATGACATAAAAAATCATTTGTTTTAATATAAATAAATCAATGCATAAGTAAATATTTGTTGAGGAGAAGAATATTTACCTGGGCTTGCCGTTTCACAAAATACATATTAATTACAATAGGGAAGAGTGAATCTGCAGTGAAGAAGACAGTCATACTCCATTTGAATCAAGTAATCAGTATGAACATCATTAATGATGGGACAAGTCCCATAGGATGTAATGAGAAGAATATGGCATCACATCTGTAATGTGTAACCTGCATCTAATTATGAGGGAACATCAGGGAAACAAAAATTGATAGATTTTCCACAAAACAACTGTCTTGTAGTCTTCAATAATGTCAAAGTCGGCACGTGGTGCATGCCTGTAATCTCAGCACTTTGGGAGGCCAAGGTGGGCGGATCACGAGGTCAGAAATTTGAGACTATCCTGCCTAACGTGGAGAAACCCTGTCTCTACTAAAAATACAAAAAAATTAGATGTGTGTGGTGGCATGCACCTGTAGTCCCAGCTACTTGAGAGACTGAGGCAAGCAAATCACTTGAACCCTGGAAGCAGAAGTTGCAGTGAGCTGAGATTGTGCCACTGCACTCCAGCCTGGGCAACAGAGTGAGACTCCAACTAAAAAGAAGAAAAAAATGTCAAAGTCATGAAAGTCAATAAAAGACTAAAGAAATGTCTCAAACTGAAGAAAATAAATAAGATATAACAGCTAAGTACAATGCTTACTTCTGACCCAGAGCTTTTTGTCACAAAGGGCATTATTGGAAGAATTGAAATTTGAGTGGAGTCAGAAAATTAGATGATAGCAATGTGGTAAAGTTAATTTCCCAGAGCATTAGATGATACCAATGTGGTAAAGTTAATTTCCTAATTTTGATATTTGTATCATGGTCATGTACAAAAATGTCCTTGTTTGTGAGAAATACCACCAGAGTGCTTAAGAGTAATGGAGAATTAACTTGGCAATTTACAGTAAAAGTTTGCAGGAAAAAAATATTCCTTGCACTATACTGGAAACTTTTCTGTAAGTTTAAGGTTGGTGACTTCTTGACAGACACTTGAGATCTAAGCTTTAAGACTATAAAATGAAACTATAAGAAAAGAGAAAAAAATATGTGGTCCTTAATTAAACACATGCATCGCATACAAATGCCACTCTTGGATGAAATGTTCTTGGTACAGAGCCTTCTGGCAGGTTAATAGTAGGAACACACCGATTTTCATGCCATGTTCAAAGGTGAATGTGATCATTCTGTGTAAATTATGCCTGGACTGGAGACTTGTAATTAGTCTAAGCATAATATGATTAGGCAGATGAAATTTTGGAGTTTGGTTTTAAAGTACGCATAAAAAATAAGACAGTATACTTCACTATGTCCTTGGGAATATTTTTGTTATCTTTAAAATACCCGGTATCATAAGTAATTGTTAACACAGCCTTACATTTGCCCAGTTTGACCTGGAGGCTGAAATGAATTGTGACTAATGTCCCAGCTGGTGTTTCCAAATTATGGCAATCACTGGATGTCATTTGCTGCTGTGAATGACTTCTTGCCAGACACCTGAGATCAGAGCATCCAAAATCACACTCCAAGGGATTCCTGAAATATTTGTTTTTAAATCTTCTATCATATAACCATTAGCTGGATGAGCCTTTCAGAGTCTTCCATTTGAAAACATCCTCTTCAATTCTGTTGTTTCCACATGAAAAGATCAAATTGAATAATCTACTACCCAGTTTCTCTTTATGTATGAAGACTTTAAACCAAGCACAGAATGCCATTGTCTTAATCTTCCTGCTGTATAATACAAGTTCTTAAACTGGGTAATTAATGAACAATAAAAGTTTATTGCTCACAGTTGTGGAGGTTGGAAAGTTCAAGTGTCTAGTGACATTTCCATTCTTCATGTATGATGACTTCTTGCTGTGTCCCACATAGTGGGAAGGGTAAACAGGCTCCCTTGGGCCTCTTTTAATAAGGCTACTAATCACATTTACGAGAGCAGAGCTTTCAAGACCTAATCACCTCCTAATGCCCTGCCTTTTAATACCACCACCTCAGGGTTCAGGTTTGAACATAGGAATCTTGGAGAGACCAGACATTCAGACCATAGCAACTATTTACCCATGCAAAGAACAAATCTGGTGATCAAGAAGCTAGTTGTCACCACTGCTGGTCAGTTGCAACCACTGAATAAAGACAATGGGATGTTTAACTAGAAAAAGGTTCGGATGACATTTCTTTTCTAATTTTTGTTGAAATTATTCAAAGTTGCTAGAAGTTAGACTTTATGTTAAAACACTCCCATTAAAAACCAGAAAAGCTATGTTCTTGTCTATATTGGAATCAAAGCAAATTTAACCCTCTTTTAAGATTTTCTCAGCTGTAAGAATTTCTTGGTAATGGCTGAAAGAGCCCTGATTTTTTTTAAATTTAACTTTTAAGTTCAGGAGTACATATGAAGGTTTGTTATATAGGTACACTTGTGTCATGGGGTTTGTTTTATAGATTATTTCATCACCCAGGTATTAAGCCTGTACCCATTAATTGTTTTCCTGATCCTCAGCCTCCTCCCACCCTACACCCTCCAATAGGCCCAACTGTGTGTTGTTCCCCTCTATTTGTCCACGTATTCTCATCATTTAGCACCCCCTTATAAGTGACAACATGCAGTATTTAGTTTTCTGTTCCTGTGTTAGTTTACTAAGGAAAATGGCCTCCAGCTCCATCCATGTTTGTGCAGAGGACATGACCAAGTCCTTTTTGACGGATGCATAGTAAATACCATTTGACCCAGCAATACCATTACTGGGTATATACCCCCCAAAATGTAAATTGTTCTATTTATAAAGATACATACACGTGTGTATTCATTGCAGCACTATTCACAATAACGAAGACATAGAATCAGCCTAAATGTTTGACAAGTGGTATACTGGACAAAGAAAATATGGAACATATACACCATGGAATACTATGGAGCCCTGGTTATTTTATCCAGTTGCTGATACACTTGTGATTACTAAAGCATAGACATAGCCATTTAGGCCACTTGGTCTTCTTCATAAGGAATAAGTCAAACCTTGCACTGCCTGGTAACATTTCTTAATATTAACTCCTACCTTGTCCTTAACTCAAATTCATAATCAGGCAGTTCCTGTTTTCTCCATGGACTGGACAGCGTGCATTTATAAGCCCATCTTTGTGTTTACACTGTACTATTAAGAGGAATATAGCAAGGACACCTCTTATCTGTTTCACATGAAGATGGTTGTATTAAGTATTAGCTAGGTATTTGCAAAATACTTTCAAGGAAAAAAATGCAATAAAAGTGCTAAATATAATTATTATTGAAAAATTATGACAATCATTTAGATGAGTAATTTTAAAGCTCTTCATTAAACATGATTGGATATTATGTTTATTAATTCATTAAGCTCTACTTCAAATGGCAGATAAATAAGATGCATTATTAATATGTCATAAACTAAATGGAATAATGCCTCATAGTCCTATTATTTTTAAAGTGTCTTGCAAATATTAACAAATTCATGCTTACATCCTTTTGAGCACAGCTTGTACAATTTAATAGGACTTGTTACAGTAATTTTGTTTGTCATAACATAAAATGCTTACTACAAAACCTGGACTCTTTAAATCTTTCAGCCTGTCATTTTTAAACTAATGTATATTTATTTTAAAATACAGATACATATAAATATGAAAATAAAATTATTGCTAATAACTAAAATACCCATATAAAGTCTTTGTTAATATTTCAGAAATGTTTTTTCAGTCTTCTCAGCTTATATTTGTGAACTGTGTGCTTGTGTGTGTCTGTATTTCTTTCACAAAGTGAAAGTCTTATTGTATATAGTCTTATATATTCCATTTCTAGTTAAAATATTAAGCAGAGCACCCTTCCCAGACTATTTATGGCCTTGCAATGCTATTTTTTCACTAAAATCAAGTAAACAAACAAGAAAAGAAACAAAAAAGCAGGGTTTCTCAGACAAATGGCTAATCCTAGGCCTGGTGTATCAGATGAGCCCGAAACATTTTTTGTAACAAATAGTAAGAAAACTAGAGCCCATCAAGAGTACTCATGATCCAACCTGGAGCCCAGGTACTCACAGTGTCCGAATCCAACTGGCTAAATATTGGACAATTCAGGCAATAACGTTAATGGATTGAAATATATCAAATCTGTTAAAATTCCATGCATGCAAAATAATATAAAAGTAAAAAAAGAAAAACTGTTTACCACTGCAGGGTGCTTGTAAATAAACTTATAATTAAAACAGCAAACTAATAAGCAGAAGGAAAGAAGAAGATTTTATCCTGTTTTAAATTATTTTTATTTGCATAAATGTATGGGGTATGAGTATAATTTTGTTACATGGATACATCATGTAGTGGCAAAGTCAAGGCTTTTAGGGTATTCATCATCCAAATTAATGTACATTAAGAAATTTCTTATCATCTACCCCCTTAACCTCCCCCTTTCTGAGTCTCTATTATTATTATTCCACATGTGAGCATGTTATTTACCTCCCACTAAGTATCTATGTCCCTAGGTGCATATTTTTTAGCTCCCACTTGTAAATGAGAACATGCAGTACTTTTTGAGTCTGAATTGTTTCACTTAAGATAATGGCCTACAGTTCCATCCGTGTTGCTGCAAAAGTCATGATTTTATCCATTTGTATGGCTTCATGGTATCCTATTATATACATATGCCAGATTTTATCTCCTCTGTCAACTAGTAGCCAAATAGTAGATGGAGTTTTTTTTTTTTTTAATAGAAGTGTATTACAGCTGGCAAGTGAGAAAGAACTGATAGAATTAGTATATCACAATTTTCCAACTCCAAATTAATTAATCGACCAAGACATTGATTATTAACAGCTGTTAACATCAATGAAAGAGAGTATAACAAACTATCATATACTTCATGGTGAAATAATGCACACCACTCATGAACTAGTATTGTTTAAAAAATGTGAACCTAGTTCTGGTCAAACTTCTGGATCCAGCTAATAATTTATAGAAAATCAGATGATGGAGAAATACATGAGATGACATCATGTTTGAAACTAGAAAAAATAAGATTGTGGGGAACTCTACAAGGAAAAAAAAAATACCCTGGTTCTTCTGATATACATACATACTGAAGAGAAAGAGATAACAAGAAGGAAGCCTTGGTTTAGGTCTGTGTCCCCACCCAAATCTCATCTTGTAGCTCCCATAATTCTCACATGTTGCTGGAGGAAACCAGTGAAAGATAATTGAATCATGTGGGAAGGTCTTTCCTGTGCTGTTTTCATGATAGTGAATAAGTCTCATGAGATCTGATGGTTTTAAAAAGAAGAGTTTTCCCACACAAGCTCTCTCTTTGCCTGCTATCATCCATGTAAGATGTAACTTGCTCCTCCCTGCCTTCCACCATGATTGTTAGGCCTCCCCAGCCATATGGAACTGTTTAAGTCCATTAAATCTCCTTCTCTTGAAAATTGCCCAGTCTCAGGTATGTATTTATCAGTAGTCTGAAAACTGACTAATACCACATGATTGCCAAGGTATCCCAAAGCATGAATAATAATATATTATTGCTCATTAAATGGATCAGAGGGTCTAAAACCTACAAACTGTGAGGCCTTGAAAGAAACTTGATTTAGAATGTTTGTATTCCAATTTTATTATATTTTTCTCCAAAATTTATCAGTTTTCCTTACACTGATTATTAAATAGTTGACTCTGTGTCCATTAGTGTGAAATGACTCTGTAGCTTCATTGAAGTACACTGTGTATGCTTCAGTACTTTGGCATGTCCCTAGACTAATCCTGGGTTCTGCTTATTCATCATTTGTCTCACTTCTTTTGCTTTTTGGCTCCTGTGTTTCTCTTGAATTTCTGTCTGTCTCTCTCTCTTTTTCTTTCTCTCTCTCACACACACAAACACACACACACACACACACACACACACACACACATCCCACAGGAGAATTTCCCAAATGTCTGATCCTTGACTTATTTAAAAGCATTAAAAAAGCAGATTGAAAACCCTGAATGTAGGGGTTAATTGAGTTATATCAGCAGTGATAAGTCCGTTTTCTTTGGTTGGTCAGCTTTTACAGCAATAAATCTTCCAATCTTCTGCCTTGTCTGCAAGTTTTCTAGAAGCTAACGGAAGAGCTTCTTTTGAGGGTAGAGATATAGTAATCTAATGCTTCTTATATAAACACCTGTGTTTTCAGCTCACTCCACCTTCAGAGGCACCTGATTCCTTCAATCCCTGATGCTTTCCAGCAGTCACATACAGGAATGGGTTGCTTCCTGGCTTTTCTCTCTATCTACATAGGTAATGATAGATTTCTAAAGTATTTGCTTCCTAAGTCAGTTATGACTAGAAAGAAACTTTCCAGCTTCCAAACCACTAGTAATATCTACGCTTATTTTTTTTTATTGAGGGCTGATACCTTTTCTCTTGTTTTTAAACCGTTAAATGAGGTTTTGAGCTTCCAAATTATCTCTAATTTGGAAATTAGAGATAATTTCCAAAAATAACTGAAATAATAACTCTCAACATGTTAAAGATTTTATTTAACTTACTGATGAGGAAACTAGTGAGACAATACAACCAGTTCAAAGAAGAATCCAAGTAACAGATGCATTTATAATTAGGAATATTGAAATGAATGTGCAAATAGAGGCAAAACTTGTTTTTTCTTCAGTGAGAGAGTAAAATCAAAACTCTACCGGACAGGACAGAATGTGTATGTCTGTGGACAGGGATGATTTTGTATTGCTTTTAGTTATTGGCAATTTGCAGAGTTGTAAATTAACTGCCTCCGAATCAGAATCATTAGATATCACAGAAAAGTATGCTAAGACATTGCTCAGTTTTCCGCTGAATCATATTTTTCCCCTGCAAGGCTCAAACAGGAAGAAGTCATGGGTTCAACTATTCAAGTTTAATTGGGCCTATCCACGCCTAATTTTTTTTTTCTTTCTTTCTTTTTTCTTACGTGTACTATACTAGATGATGAAGTAATGCCTGCACATTTTTCTCTCGACACAAAATAATGATTTGCTTTATAGTTTTGAGAAAACCCATTGATGCTATGACAATGGTTGCCTGGTTTTTCCATTTTCCTGCTGTTTTCATGTTTTTTTTCTTCTTTTTTCTTCTTAACATCTTAATGGGTCAGAAATATCATGATAGAAAACTCTTAAGCTAGTATTATATAATTCTAGGTACCCTTGAAAATATCTCATCTATGCAATTTTACCAGCATTTACACAAGACTTGAAAATCATCCAAGGTCTGTCACAGCCAGAGAATATTTTCTCCTCCAGCACTTTCTGCAAGGCGTGAGATCATTTGATTTGTGCACGAGATCAAAACATCAGATAAGTGCATCACTGAATTTCTAATTCTTGGAATGCCTTGTAACAGTCACTGTCTTGGGCTAATCAGAATCGTTATTTACTTTTGAATTGCCTCACCTATGTGGTCCTCTCAACAGTTACTGGTGTTCACAGCCCAGGGTGCTTTCAGTGTTCCAGTTCCTTCTTGCATTCATAATTGCTCAAAGTTATTCTTCAATGTGCAAACTGTGCCTCAACCATTATCAGTTTAACAAATATATTTGTATGGTCTGTCCTATTTCTGTTCCTGGATGCAACTGCCTAAATCCATGGCAAAATAAGACCTTTACAGTGTTTAAGAATATAAACTCTTCTTGAATACTACTACTTTTCATGTCTTCTTGTGTCTTCCACTAAGTCTGCAGTGAGAGATTTGCAGCTCTTCATACTTATTGGTGGGGAAAAAACAAGACTGTTGTATTGAGACCAGACTTCAGTCCTCTTCCACTTTTCCAAATCCCTTTCTTCTATGATATTTTTTCCTTTCTTATGGAGCAACTTCTCTTCTCTCAGCTATAGTGCCTGGAGTAAAAGCTATCATCTTGCAGCTTAAATATAGTTTAAACATATTTCAGTAGCAACTATACGATTTCTTTAGAATCAGGGATTAACATCAGCAGTTTGGTTGGAAAAAAGGCAGGGAGAATATTGAAACTATGTTCATATGACACTTTAAATAAAATTGAGGAAATAACAATTGTCCATGACAAAGAATGAGAAAGAGCCACTATGTATTATCGGGAATCTGAAGGCATGCTCCTTGCTACCTCCTAACCCAGCTGCTCTTGGCCTTACAGCTCACTCTATTATGCCCTTTGAGAAACATCATAAACAAAAGTAGTGGGGCTGGGATTTTATAGAGGCAGGCATATGAGGGAGTAATCCACAAGTTTATGGGAGTCATGAGATAAAATGGAGATGGAACTTATCTTGAAATATGTGAGAATAGAGTGGTCATTTGCACTCAGCCATTTCTTTATTCTTAGAACACAAAAGGAAGGGGATACTTCTCAACCTTCACTATGTTCCGACTTCTAAGAATTTAGGACTCATGTAAAGTGCAATATGGTCACCTGTCACATGTGATTTGTATTCATGTTCTTTCTGCAAGTCCATCGTAGCATATCCCCCAATTTTTCAAGTGTATGACAAATGTGATTTAACTTCCCTTTACAGTAAATTACAGTGTCAAAAACAAACAAAGCTAGATGTTGGCTAAAGAGAGTAAGACTGAGTTTACTCACATAACTATTGCAATAGGGAAGAAAGTCTACTGTAAACTGAGCTCAGCTTTGCCAGAGCAAGAGACAGAAGCATTTCTAGATATTGGGGTGTGCTCACTGAAAGGCACTGATGGGTGTTAAGCATGGTGGGGGAGTGGGGATCGGACCATGTGTTTGTACCATTGGGATTTACTAATTGGTACTTATCCAGAGGTGAAACAAACTTCTTTTATCTTTATGTCAGAAGATAGTAAGTTGGAACAAGTTTTCCACCAAATTTAGGCCTTTATCTTCCCACAGGGACTGAGAGAGACAGAGATAACTTTTTAAACTTTTGCATCTCAAAGAGGCATCCCTCTACCTTCTGCCTCCCCTCCATACTCCTTGAGAATACACTTTTGGGTGGAAGAATATTTATACATAAACAGGCAAAGAAAGGATTTATAATTGCAAACTTTCGCAAGTATCTACTCAAAGAGGAGCTTTAGGGGCCTATAAGCCTATCACAAGCTTTTGGCTGGAACAAACAGTGAATTCCCCCGGAAATATTGTTCTTTCTAGTGCAGCGTTTTTTTATCCGTGAGATGGAGTCTTGCTCTGTGGCCCAGGCTGGAGTGCAGTGGTGCTCTCTTGGCTCACTGCAACCTCTGCTTCCTGGGTTCAAGCGATTCTCCTGCCTCAACCTCCCTAGTAACTGAGATTACAGGCACATGCCACCATGTCTGGCTAATTTTTGTATTTTTTGTAGTGACGGGGTTTCACCATGTTGGCCAGACTGGTCTCGAACTCCTGACCTCAGGTGACCCACCTGCCTCAGCCTCTCAAAGTGCTGGGATTACAGGCATAAGCCACTGTGCCTGACAGGTGCAGGCATTTTAAGGAGGATAGGATCATCTTTGGGACACAGCCTTAAAATGCTAGAGGGCTTGCTAAGCTTAGTTAAGTCTCTTAGTGGAGGAATTTGGGTGGACTCGCTATTGCTCAGAATTTTTTGCAATTCTCAATGGAAGTTCCTTCTTTAAATAACCCACAAGTGACCTTATTGTTGTCATGGTAGACATTTACAGTGAAAGACTATCTTTATACCAGATTACAACCCTGTAAGCTTCTTAAGAACTCAAAAAAATCCCAGAATTCTCAGGAAATTAACCCTGTTCAGTCTATCAAGCCAGATAAGCATAGGGCCAGGTGATACTGTAGATGACTCAGACTCAATGAAAACTTAAGCAACAAACAAAGGTAATGTGACCTAGTTCCCAAAATATTAAGTTTCTTCATTGTCATGATATGTATATGTATGTGTATGTCTGCCTTTACAGGCCATGTAGTATATTTGCCACCCTTAATATTAATATTTTGTAATTGTTTCGACAACCTTAAGAGTTTGCCTAGGCTGCTATTCATTAACCAGGATGCTGGCCCTGGGCTATGCTTGCAGCTTCCAGCTCCTCCCAGCAAGCTATTAATCCTCTAAAAATGTCTTAGTACTTAATATGCTGCCTCTTAATTTATAGCATCTCATTAAGAAGGAACAAAAACAAAAACACCTAATGTTGTTTGACCTCCGCTATGGCAGCATGAGGGACACATCTGTGTCTCAACGGCTAATAAAAATAGAGTCACGAGGGTGATGGGCAAATTTTGGTGAGTGATTTTGACATTGATTACCATAGACACTAGAACTAAATTTCAGTAGATCATTACAGATTGCATATCATGGAAGGCTGAACCATGCATCCACATCAGTTTAAGTAACCATGGTTAACTGGTGAAGTCATTTTCAGACACAGAAAAAGTTTGAGGTACATATTTTTTCTTGGTAATCCAAAAGAACTTCCACTTCATCACGTAATTGTTTATTTGCTATTTTTACAGACATTTAAAAAAAGGAAAAACAGAAAGATTCAGCAGTCATTTAGCTTTTATAAGCAGCAGATGCCAGGGCCCCACCTACAGAGATCTGACAGAGATGGTCTGTCCACAGAGAGCCTAGATTTTTACATTTCATCAAGTGATTTTGATATATTTCAAGCCCACGCATTGGGAAAAACTGCTTTCAGTTAACACATTTAAACAGAGAAGCTTTAGTTCAAGTTTGCATACAAAAATCTATAAGTGATGGAAGAATATAATTGGGCTGCTGGTTGAGAAAGGCAGAAAGCAACAGGAGGCCACTGAGATAAAGAGGAAAAAGAGTAAGAAAATTAGGCCAACTATTTGGAGGGCACTGATTTTATTTTCTTGTTTAGTTTACGTTGTTTAGAAGAAGACATGGACTACGCTTTAGTGTAAGGTGAGGTGGTGGGAGTTGAGAAGAGAAAGACCAATTTAAGCTGGGGAGCTTACAATGGACATCTGTGTGAAAAGAACTTTAGTGATTTCCAGATTAAAAAAAGCTCTCCATATTTTCTAATAAGGAAAAAGAAATGTCCAATAAAAGAGAAATAATGGGGACTTCTAACAAATATTGAGGAAGTAAAGGAATGAGACTTCCAAGACTAGGCCATAAAGGACACCACAGCTATTCTTTGCTCTCTCTTGGGTCATTCTGTCTTGGGAAAGCCAGTGGCCATATCATAGGGACACTCAAGCTGTCCTCTGGAGAAGCCTACATGACAAGGAACTGAGAACTTCTTGGCAACGGCCAGTGAGGAGCTTGCCTTCAGCCAATAGTTGCGTGTGTGCCATTGTGGAAGCAGAGCCTTTGGCCCATAATTTTCAACTGAAAGTGATTTTATTCCCCCGTGGAGTTGCCAATGTCTAAAGACATTCTGGTTGTCCCAGCTGGGAGGTGGGTGTAATACCAACATGTAATGGGTAGAGTCCACGGGTGCTGGTAAACATTCTATTATACACAAGAAGACTGCTAAAAAAAAAAAAGATAAATCATCCCCAAATATCAGTAGTTCCAAGGTAAAGAAACTTGTTCGGTCCCAGTCAAGCCTTCAGATGACTGCATCCCAGTTAACATTTGGACTGCAACACTGAAGCAGGATATTTCCCTGACCCTTTTGCAGGACTTGCAAAGGGAGTGCGTTGTTTACTCAGCCCACAGCTCTCATCTCCTTGTGGGAAAAAGTGTACAAGTCAGCAAGGCGGTAACTGCAGTGCAGAGGTGCTGGAACTAGTCATCTGCTTTGGTACCATCAGGGGTGAACTTCATTCACTTGGGCCTGCTGTGATCCACCCATGGTGATAGGGAGCATGTAGGTGAGCAGGTGCAGGAGCCAGGATGAGCGCTTTTGGGTGCCAGCAGGAGTGAGCTTCGTGCAGGCCCCAGGCAGCATCTGGAGGGGGTGCCTGCAACTCCTGAAGCTTCAGAGGCAGCTGCCTTCCATCAGCGAGGGCCAAGGGTCAGTGTGATAGCCTTTTTGTATCCACACTCTTGGCTCCCAAGCCCTTATCCAACACCCAGGAGAAATGAGGTCATATGAATGAATTGAAGGATGGTAAATGAGGGGAATTTTATTGCTCTCAGTAGGAAGTGGCTCTCAGTAGATAGAGGAGCTGAAAAGGGGACGAGGTGGGAAGATAATCTTCCCCTGAAGTCTGGCCATCTCCAGATGAATCCATCTCAGAAGTCATACCATCAAGTTTTCGCTCTGAAGTCAAGCTGCTTCTCCCCTCTGCCAACCATAGTCTCCAACATCTAGCTGCTTCTCTCTGCTGGCTGAGCCTGTGGATTTTATAGGCACAGGATTGGGGGTAGAGCAGGCCATGGGTGGTTTGGAAAAGGCAGCATTCAAGCAAGAATACAGGGATATAGGTTCTCTCTTTGGGCCAGTCTCAGGTTTTTCTGCTTGAGGGTGGGGCTTCACCAGGGACCTGCCCTGTCTGCCTAGAATTTCTCTTCCTCCTGTCCCCATCAATGTCATAAAAGATTTTTGAACCACAACCACTCAGCTAATCTGCTTCAGGATTTCTGAACTTTAAAACGTGTGTGAGATAACAAATGTGTTGTTTTCAGCTGCTTAGTTTTGGGTTATTCATGCAGCTATAAATAACTAATACAGCCCCAAAACATTTCTCTAGGCTTGGAGTAGATGTTTTAAGTAACCAAATCAGGCTGGGCATGATAATGGTATTTTGAGGGCACAACAGGGAACAAAAGAATATGAATAAATATTTCTGCTAAATAGTGTGTTGGGCAGTAAAGTATATTTTATTATTATAGTTCATGAGACTTACCAAAGCTCAATTAGTGATGATTATAACAAGTGGTTTGTTAGAGTTGGAACTTACATGTTTAATACCTCTTGGGAGAAAGACACTGAGAACTGTCAAGATATCCAGGAATAGTTAAGGATACTGAATGAGGCAGCAAGGCCTTATGGAATCAGTAAGTAAAGAAAAACAAAGGTCGCATATTTACAAACTGAGCAGTGAAGTGAGTAGGTGATAAATGGAGAAGCTAACAGGATAGAAGCAAGGTATGTTAGAGATGGCACTGTCATTTTTGTAAACTTTAGTGGAAGGCTCAAAGAAGAGAAATCGAGGCCAGTACTCTTCAAATGTGACTGAATGCAAACTTCCTGGATAGCCTGTGGAAATGCAAATTGAGGGGCTGCAGATTCTGCATCTGACTAGCAAGTTCCAAGAGAAAAAGGAAGAACTTGATTCTGTAGAGAGGACATTTCTTCTTGTAAGACCTCAGACATGAAAAGCAATTATGTTGATAAGACACATATTTGGAAGATGAGAAAGGGGATCCATTCTCATACGACTAGTTCAGGTTAAAAAAAATGGTGGGAGTGGATCATCACAATCCTGCCAACAGTGAAAGTAATGGGAACAGAGGGTGAGAGCAGTAGAGGAAGGTCAATAGTTTGGAATAGCTGCAATAAATAAATAAGGTGGCGATGAGCTGTGCCATAAGAGTGAGGGCCTCATCAAGTTAGGATAAATAGGATTTCACTGAGTTACAGTACACGCTCACAGAAACAAGAGGACTAGAAGCTTCAGCTTTTAGAGATGCAACACACCCACACTTCTAGGTGTCAGGGGGGTGCAAGCCACAGACCAGGTACTGCTATGGGTGTCTTTGCTTTCAATGAGATTCCGTGGCAGCCAAAATTTATAGCTGAAAAGCAAGCTTCACAGAGCAGTTGGACAAGAGCACTACATTATTTGTGCAGTTTTTTGGGCTTGTGAAATGGAGCTAGAAATACCGTTTTTTCCTGGAGTTGCATGGGATGCAACTGTAGGTGAGTACATCATGGTGACAGGCTGGACACGACTCCTTTCCCTCTTAAATGAAGGTTGAAGGAGCTATGTTGAAATGAGAGGATTTAAAATGCATTTTATTATTCTCAAGAATTTTATCTCTCATGGCAGACTTTTTGGCAGGTAGTTAAGATTCCATGCAAATCATTTTAAAATAAAGAGGGTTGTGTGCTCACTGACTGTGTAGTGTTCAGTCTTCTGAATATGGCTTGGTGTCATTTTCCAATAAAATAAGCAAGAATATGAACCTTGGGTTAAAAATAATTCAGAAATAGCAGTTATTCTATCCCTATAGCATGCAATGTATAATCTTTGAAAAAAAAAATTACTCCAGACACACAGATATGCTTAAGGCACAAAGCAATGGTATTATTATATAGTCATTTTAGATTTCTTCTAAATGTGTGCTCAACACAAATAATGAATAAGTGAACATTGTTAAACATGCCTATTGGAAAGTCTCATCATTAATTATTTCATTACATATTAATTGTTTTCCTGTATTGCATAACTTATTTCTGTTGATACCAAGGTACATAAAATATGATGCTTTTGCAAGAATTTTATAATCTATTAAAGAGACAACTAGGGAAATTTATACAGTAACATATTAAATGGTATGTTAAAGACAAACATGGGAAATAATTCCTCTCCATCGAAAGAAACCTTCCTTGGTGGCTGAATCTTTGGGTAACATAGAAGTTTGCCTATTGATAACTTTTTAAACTATTGTACATATCACCCACCAAAAATATGTTATTGGTAAAATTTCTGAAGTTTTTAAAAATTATAAACTATTTTATATTGACTCTGCAAGCAAATTATTGTCTAAATCAGTGTATGCATTTATTTTACTGAGAAGGCTTCATTTGCCTTAAATATTATATAAAATATATTAAGTAAAATGAGTTTTTAATTAAAATTGATATACTGCCTTATTTCTTATATATCAGAATAAATTCCAAGTGTTAGAAATAGTACAATGAAAGTACATGAAGACAAAATAAAATCATTTGTATCCTTTATTAATGAAAAATTAATTTCTAAGGACCAAAAGGCAGAAAAAATGATAAAATTATTACATTTTAAAATATTCTACAGTAAAAAAAAATGACATTTAAAAAAACAAAAAATGACAACCTGTAGTAAACATCTTTGCAACAACCAACCATTAGTTTCCTAAATGCATAGAAATATACTTAAAATCAAAAATCAAAGGAGCAATAATAACAACAGGATTTTTCAGGTACATGAAACAGTTTATGCAAACATGCATGAAAAATGCACAGTTCTTTTTTTCAGGTGTGGAACATTAGAATAATTAGACATGAATTTTCCTTCATCTAATTGACAGTTATTCATGGGATTGGAAGAATGTGGGTGTACAGATACCCTCATCTACTCTTGGAGAGGGAGTAAGATATCTTTAAGAGAAATTTAGTAAAATCTACAAGAAATTAACAGAGCAATTTTTCTTCTATATATCTATTTATCCTACATATCTGTTCATATATGTTGATAGCAGTAATGCTGATTACAATATTGTTTGAAGGAACAAAAATTTCAGAAATAATCAAAAAGCTCATCACTGGGAACTATTTTAATTATCATGTGTCCATAAAACAGAATATTATGTGGCTGTTAGTAAGCGTAATATAAATCTATATGTACTAATTTTGAATTATATCAAAGAGATGTAGAAATAGGACTAAACACACACAAACAAGATGTCAGGACACCTTTGTAAAATTTTCTCTCTTAATAAAGGCAAATATGGTCTTGTATTAGTTTGCCCTCTATGAAATTACTGATATTTGACATTTTTTATCTAAAGAAAAGCAATCTCATAGAATTCCAATTAATGTCTACAAGTCGTTTCTTGAAGGATATTCAGGAAACTGTTAAAACTGTTTGCCTCTGAGGAGAGCATCTAATGAAGAAGGCAGGTGCATTTTTAAGCTTTTAAACAAGTTCATGTATTACTTTTCAGCTGCAAAAGGGATTATTATTTTTTTAATTATCCAAGTTAAAATAAAGAGCTGCATTAGTAACAGACAAAAAAGTTGAGCAATATGTTGAAAAATCTTTACATAACCCCTATCACTATATCACAAGAACTTTGGTGATCTCTTACCTTTTTTTTTGGAGGGGGTAACCTTCACATGCTGGAATGCCTCAGAGTACATTTGAATATGGTTACATCCAAATGAATACCAAATTTGAAAATAGAAAAGCATCAAACAATTATATAGGTGTCCACTTTAGGTTTTCTTGAATGCCCTGAAACATGGAAATCATATCAAACAAATCACAGTGAAATTTTGTAAGGTCATTTTCTCTACATATCTTTTCCTAAAGCACAACTCCTTTTCTTCCGCTTCTACAATTTTTAGTTCTCTAGCCCACATTTTCAATTCTCTTTTGCTGCTATCCACCTGTCTGAGCCATTTGCCCAAGTCTAAGCCTCTGTCATTGCATCTCAGCCCCCCCGGTACCTGTCCAGCAAGGGACTGGAAGTTGCTAGTAAGAAAGGTTGCATGTCATGAAGAAGAAAGAGGATTTAAAACATGTATACCTCCCACCTCTTATCTGTCCTATCATGCCAGATATATCTATTTGGTAACACTCTCCCCAGAAATGGAAAATAAAAAGTCTTTTTAAAACTTAAGCCAGGTCATGATGTAGAGTCTCAAGATCTGCCCTGCCCCCACCTTGCCAACCTCTATGGTTCTCTTCTCTCTCCTTTCTGGCTCTCTTCCCCTCGTCACGCTGGCCTCCAAGCTCTCATTCCAACACGCGAGGCAGGCTTCCCCACACACCCGTATGTCTCAATTCCAACTTCCTCACCTCCTCCAGGTTTTAATTCAGTTACCACCTTTTTGATAAGACTAACGAAGACCAACCTTAGAAAAGCCTTTGATGCCTACCTTGAACTCCTCAGACTTTGCTCTTTCACTCTCTCTGCTTCTTATATTTTACATAGCACTGATCGCATTCTATATAATATAACATTTATTTATTTTATGTATATTGTTTATCATCTCGCTGTTCTGTCTAGGTCAGCTCCATCAGGTAAGGGGTTTTGTTTTGTTTTCCATTTTGATGTCAAGAATATATATCAATGTTTGAGATACAAGAAGTGCTAGTCAAGTACCTTACTTTGAGTGGCTGATTTTCTTTTCTCTTCTCTTCTGTTTTTACTTATTTTTTTAGAGGTCAATATTATTTTCAGGTGAGTATGAATCAGTTCGTACTTTAATCTGAGGTATCTTGAGGGAATAAGTTTGTCGGTAGCCCATGGTGATGGCTTTGTGCAAATGAGAAAACAGTGTCCTTTTTGGAAAGAGAAAGCTGCAAGTTATATAGCTTGCTATGCTAATCATAGGCTCCCTGTTACACTGTATGCACCGTGGGGAATTACAGGCTAACGCTTGTGCAAAAACAAAGGAAAATAAAAAACCTTAACACTGCACATTACAAATGAAGAATGTAAAATTACTACATTCTGTAGGCATTGAAAGACAACAGGAACTATTATGAAAAACTTTATGTCAAAGAATTTGACAACTGTGATGAAATGGACAAATATCCTGAAGATACAAACTACCAGAGTTCATTCATGAAAAAAATAGATAACATAAATACCCTGATATCTAGAAAAGCAATTGAATATGGTGTTAAGTACCTTACACAAACAGAGAAAAAACAATCCCTCTAAGCTCACATGGTTCACTTTTGAAGTCTGCCAAACATTGAGAAGAAACAAAAGAAAACCTGATTCTTACAAATTCTTCCAGGATATTTGGAAGGAAATATTATCTAACTTATTCTATGGTCAAGCATTACCTTGATTCCAAAGCTAGACAAAGACTTTATAAGAAAACAAAACATGAACTAATGTTTTCCATGAACATACTGCAAAAGTTATTAATTATTTAGAAAATTAAATCCAGCCACACTTTATGTTAAAAAATATATTTCATCATAATCAAACAAGTATTTATCTTAGAGACACAGAAGTGAATTAACATTTGAAAATTAATCATGGTAATTCAGCATATGTCCTAACGAAAACAAAACATATAACCATTTCAAATGAGAAAACTCATTTGACAAAATCCAACATTCATTCCTGATAAAAAAATAAAAAACTCTTAGGAATGTAGAATGGCAGGTAACTTTCTCAGTAAATGGCATTTATGAAAAATCTACAATTAATATATTTGTTAAGATTAGAAGTTTGTTCCTTAAGATCAGGGTTCAGACAAGATGTTCATACTTATCATTTCTATTCAGAATTGTAAAACTCAAAATTATTATGCAAAATAAGAGCCAGAAGAAGAAAAAAAGGGTCTGTACTAATTGAGTTCATTTAAAGAAAACACTAACAAATGCAAACTAATCTATAATGGAAAACAGATTAGTGGTTGCCTGGGAAGGAGGCCTCAGAAGTTGGGGAGGAGGAATACTTAGAAGCTTCTTGAGTGAGACAAACATTCATTATTGAGATTGAAGTTCATGATTTCATGGATGTATACTTATATGAAATTTATTCATTTTGCATTTTAAATCTTCAATTTATTTTATAAATTAAACCTAGATGAAACTGTTAAAAGATAATTTTTTCAATCATTTTTCACATGGGAAATTTATCTGAGCTGTGCCATTTTGAACGGGGAAGAGAATAAATAGGCTTAACAGTTTTTTTATTTTTAAATAAACTGGAAAATGCTAAATGGGAATGATGAAGCTATAGCTGTTGACACTTTGACAGTGGAATTTCAAACATTAATGGCTTGTTCTAGATAGTACAAATTTACTGGTTTCATTATTTTGAGCTCAAGTAATCTTTGAAATCTGGGAGTGGATTTATTACCTAAGACATAAGGAAAGAAACAGAATAAACATTGCAAATGAAACAATCATGTATCAAGGTTATGTTTTAGAATTATCCCAAACAATGGCATGTGCATTGCCTAGATATTTTCTTCCATCATTACAATATTTCACAGAAAATCATCAAAATCCTGAAGAAGTACTTCTCTGGACCTTCTACATGATAGTCCCAAAAGCAAGTATAGTAGTATAGATATCTCTGTAAATTTTTTTCAACTTTTGCACATATTAAAACATTCTAGGCTGGACACAGTGGCTCACACCTATAATTCCAGCATTTTGGGAGGACATTTGATAACTTAAGGTCAGGAGTTTGAGGCCAACATGGTGAAACCCCGTCTCTACTAAAAATACACAAAAAAAATTAGCTGGGCGTGGTGTCGCGCGCCTGTAGTCCCAGCTACTCTGGAGGCTGACGCAGGAGAATTGCTTGAATCTGGGAGGTGGAGGTTGCAGTGAGCTGAGGTCGTGCCACTGCACTCCAGCCTGGCACCTGGTGATGGTGTGAGACTCTGTCTCCAAAAAAAAAAAACACCAAAAAAAAAATACAAAAAAAACTGGCTGGACGTGGTAGTAAGGCCTGTAGTCCCAGCTACTGAGGAGGCTGAGGCAAGAGGATGGCTTGGACATGACAGGCGGAGGTTGCAGTGAGGAAGATCATGCCACTGCACTCCAGCCTGGGCAACAGAGGGAGCAAGGCTCCATCTCCAACAAAACAAAACAAACCGAAGAAAAACATTCTAAAGAAAAAAAATTATTATTGTTTTAATAGGATCAGAGGTAAATTTGCCATATCTTATTGACCATGAAAGACTCTAGTAATGGCAATGGCATCAATGCCTCTCGTCTTCCATTGGTTGCCTTTGCTTCTGTTATTACTGGACTGTTGGTACTGGTAGCACTGGTCATATAAGATGCCCACAGCTGCCAAGGGAGGACACTATTAGAAATAAAGTAACGGCCGGGCACATTGGCTCACACCTGTAATCCCAGGACTTTGGGAGGCCAAGGCAGGCGAATCGCCTTGAGGTCTGGAGTTCGAGACCAGTCTGGCCAACATGGTGAAACCCCATCTCTACTAAAAACACAAAAATTAGCTGGGTGTTGTGGGAGGAGCCCATAATCCCAGCTACTCTGAAGGCTGAGGCAGGAGAATTGCTTGAACTTTGGAGGTGGTGGAGGTTATAGTGAGCCCAAACCCGGCGATTCCACTCCAGCCTGGGTGACAAGAGTGAAACTCCATTGCAAAAAAAGAAAAAAAGAAAAGAAATAAAGTGACTACTGCAATAGGTAAATTGCCTAACTACCTCTGTTATCAGTGGTTTCCTGACAGTGTTAAAACATTTGGCCCCCTGAATTCACAATGTATTGGAACACTAGATGAAAGCTGAATCTCTGTAGTCATACTCTGTTAGTGACTCATTCTTCCTTTGAAATGTCTAATGCATAAATTTGGTGAAATGCTAAATTTTCTCAGGAAACTCTGGTGGACATTAAAATTGCTTTTGGAAGTGAAATTAAAGACATTAATGTTAAGTGGCAGTGCTAATAGCCAGCTAATTGCAGGGTTACAATAAATTTCAGAGTAATTTTGACTACCAACCTTCTCTTCACAGCTAAACTTCAGATAAAAATAAATTTTACATAGAACAGTACTGAGATTTCCGCTCAGGATCTTTACCTGATTATCTCTTGCATTTCTGTTATTTTTTCCTACTTGCTTGAGTTCCTTGTAGAGTGCACTCCATTTTTTATCTGTCAATTTATTAATAATATATTTTGTTTCAAGTTCACTCCTTGTCAGTTTAATTTTATTTTACTTGGGCAGAGAATGGGCTATAGTTACGAAAACTGGCCAGACTAAGTTATCATTATTTCTGTCCTCCCTCTTTAATTTCAATATCCTCCCTTTGCCATTTTCAGAACATATCCTATTTTTACTAAGTTACGCATGTAAGTCAGACGGATTTACTGTTAATATGTTAATCTATATATAATAAGAGGTAAGAATCTATTTTTCCTCAATAATTCATGCATATATTAATTTCTGAGACAAATATTTACTGGATGTTTCGTGTATATCAGATCAGATGCTAATTTCTGAAGGTTCTTACTTAAACATTTACTCATTCCCTCATCTGGCAATTATTCATTGAGCTCTTTCTATATCCTAGGCATTGTTTCAGGAGCTAGGATACAGTAATTACAGCAAACCAACATACAAACTAACTCAGGTCCTCTCTCATGGAGATTGAACTCAATTGAAGAAAACAGCCTTACCCCCAGTCCCTGAATATACACCCTTACTCACACATATATATTCTAATATAATGTATACATATAAATATATAACCAGCATATTAAATATATAGAAAGTCTATCATATATTGTAATAAGTATGTATAAGTAATATTACATATGTGATATTAAATACATACACAGATATGTATGTATATATAGAGAGACATATGTTTTGAGTAATTGTATTTTATTTACCTTCCTATTACTGTGCCATTTCATAGGGCTACTAAAATTATTATGTAAATTATTATGTACCTGTCTATTATTGGTACCCTGGTATATTTGTGTGTGTGCGTGTGTGTGTGTGTGTGTGTGTGCACATGCATGCCTGTGTGGTGTTGGGCAGCAATTCAATGATGGTAAGTCTGTAGCCAGAGCTAAGACCATGTATGTGGTGTATTTATGTATGCTTGACTGTAAAATCACAGTGGTCTGCTGAGATGGTCTAGGTTGGTCTGCTGAGGTTGGGTTGCTACCCAACACAAAACGCAGGCACTAATCAAATGTTTGTTTGGAATAAGGAGCAAGAACAGATGCGCCAAATAATTGCATTAAACAGAGACCCATGGGTCATTAAAGCTTCATGACTTTAAACTAACAAACTCAGATCTACAGACGCCTCGTGAGCGGTGGAGCTGTTTCCCATCTGCTGGGGGTGGGTAGCTAGTTCTCATGGAGGGTTTTGAGGACAAGCATTTCTTCCTCCAATGCCCTGATTAAAACAAGCCAGGAAAGAGAGCCCAAAGCCAAATGCCCCTGCCATTTTTGGCGATACTGATGTCATCTTTGCTGTACATGAATAGTTCTCTTTCTAAAGTAATAGATTCATATTGTGTGCTGTCCTGGCTGTCTCTTTTCTTTTCATATCTTTTGTTGTGTTTTTAAAGTGGCTTTCATATGTGAATACAAAGCAACTCACGAAGTAGGCTGTGGGTGGGGGGCAAGAAGTGCCTGGAGGCTTCAGACTGTCTGTCCATCAGGTGTAATCACGCTCTGCTTTAGAAAACTTTGAAAGTCATCGGCAAGTCTCAAACAGACGCTTTTTTAAAATCATAAATTCACATGAGCCACTTCACAGATTGTATTTATGGGCCTGGGGTGTCCTAACCTCTAAAAGTTGCTTAGACACAAAGCAGTGCTTGAAATTATCAAGGTATTCATCTCAAAAGCACGCAGAAAACAACTTCAGCCCTCAGTACCAGGGACAGACAGTCAATCACAGTTAGCCACATGGACATTTCAGAAGAGCCAGGCTGAAGCTACTGATCAAGGGAATGGATTTGTGTCAAGAGTCAGCGCCTGACTACTGCACTAGCATTTTCGCATGAACTCGCAGGTTTAAGCGCCCCCTCCATCACTGGGAGGGAGCATAACATTTAGATCTCATGGTTTGACCAAAGAAGCTTAGGCAAGGTAGAAGTACATCTCAAATAATTAGAACCTGAGGTAAAAGTCAATAACAGGTGTAAAGGCCCCATAAAGCCATTGAGGCCACATGCTCCTTTTAACTTTGCCTTGCCCTGCCTAACATGAGGCTTCCATCCTCAAGGTTACATGACAGCTACTAGAGCCCCAGCCATTGTAATTTCATTCCAGGTAGGAAGAAGGAAAAGACAACCTGGGGTAAAAAGAGCCTTTCTCAAAGCACATTTCATGACTACTATCTGTCATCTCTTAGATGCTTAGATTTACCCATTGCCATTGCAAAGAAAAAATTGTGCTCTCTTACCAAGCAAGAAGGGAACATAATATTAAATAGGTAACTAGCAGTTTCTGAGCAGAAAGGAATAATTATTCTCATTGAAAACTGAGTTTTGGAGAGATAAATGAATCCAACCAAGGTCCTCACAGAGTCCGTCAATGGCAACTGACAGTTTACCCAGAGGAACATCTGTTATGACCTGGACCACAGGAGTCAGAGCTTGAGCCTAAGCAGAGTCTGAGGTTGTCTGAGTTCATCTGCCTTTGAGGTTTCCTGATATTTAAATTTCATAAGTCAATTAGAATTCTAATTTTTATATGAGAAAAACACAAACACCAGGGTGTGCAGAGAATGTAGACCTGAAAAGGACTGTGAAGAGACGGGATGTGAGGGAGAACGTTAACCTCTCTGGGTATCTTTTTCTAACAATAGCCCCATGAGCACATATCCAAACCTAAGGAGTTAGCAAAAGAGGAAGGAGAATGCTAGGATCACCAACCCTTGGCATCAGTCAACAGGGAGTAAGAAAGATGGTATTCATTGACCTTTGTGAAAACACAGTGTGCTCTGAACTCAGTGAGACCTTCAATAATCTCAACGGCTCATCAAGAATTTGCAGCTTTGGGGAGATGTGTTCTTGTCAAAGGAGGATATGAACCCTGTCACAAACACTGGAAAATGATATCAGCACAAACACTAGAAATATGGAGTTTGTAAGAAGACGCTTGAGGTGCTCCTCAACCCTCCACTTGCTTCAGGTTGGCCATCAGTAATGAGTGCATTTATAGTAAGCCTTCCATTCCCAAATTATATCTGAAGTTTGGAAAATCAATGGCAAGAGGCATTGCATGATTCAGGAAACACACCCAAGCCAACTCACCTGTTAGGTTACTGACCATGGTTGAAAGTAAGTTTCATGGGAAGCTTGGGTCAAGGAATTTGGCAGCATTATTATGTTGACCCACGGTACGTCTACTCATTGACGATGCTTTTCATGTGGTGGCGCTAAGAAAGCCTGAGGCTTGCAGTTTGATATTTAATGTGTTCAAGCCTACTTTTCTCTTCCACCTTTACCCCCATCTTCTAAAAGTAATTTGTATGGCCATTATACATATATACATGCATATATATATATATATATATATATATGTATAATTAAGTATATATATAATTAAGTATATATATAATTAGATATATATACATGATACACACACATACACACACACACACACATATAATTACACTGTGCTGACAGTTGTACTGAGGCTGATTCAACTTTGAACTAATAAATAAATAATACTGCCATACAATTTCTGTCATTAATCTCTGCACCACCTCCTTTCCTCCATGAGTTTCATCCTGTCCATCAGTTCTCCTTAATACTAGCTGATTAAAAAATAGATATCCTGCCAATAAATCCAGTAAGCTGTGAAACATTTGAGACACACACTCCCGAGATTGTTTTTCATCAGTGGTAGATTAGTAGCAATTTGCTAATGAAGATTTTCTTTTAATTATTGGGAAAAAGACATTTCTTAATTAATAGAAAGGAAGATTGGTTTCATCCAGATTAATTATTGCTGGGAATGTGTCCCAAGCCCACTAGGCACAAGCTATTTAAAGTTATCATATTAGCAACAAAGTTAAGCAGCTTGGGGTTTAGTCTTAATAATGTGGACCATGGTAATTAAGTTGAGGCTTAGGAATGGAGGGTCTTTAGGGGGGTTCATGAACTCATAAAATTTGATGGAATATCTTTCATAACTTTCTCAGCTTCTCAATGGGCGCATGATGGCTGAATATGAGCAGTAGTCTCTGGGGTCGCTGTCATCCCTGGTCCCACAGCATGCACTCCCACCCTTCGGCTCTCACTCCAAGATGGTTCAGTAATTAGTCATTAGTGAGGTCAGAATTCACTGACAGAGGAACCACAGCCCTGAGTAGAAGAGACTGCAAAGATCACCACAACCAGGTTTCTCATTCTAATTTTTGTCACTCGGTGCTAACAAAGTGTTAGTATCTCATCTTTCATCAGTACTCTACAGCTCATGATCCATATTCTCTACCTAGTCACCATAGTGTCCATCTTTCCCTTTCTCAGTTTTCCACCATCTTGTGTGGAATTCAGCTCCATATTTAATGAATAGCCTTCTATTTCCATTTCCAGCCATTGTCCTGATTGTTTGCTCCATCCCTTTCCTAAAACCTGACTGCACCTTGTTAACGTTCTTCAAAGAGGGCTGATTTCTATGCTCCTCTTCTGTTGCCCATGTTCTGAAAGCAGGTTTGATACCCTGCTGATTTCTCAAGCCCTTCCTGTAGAGCCTACTTCTTCAGTTCTTAAACAATAGTGTTATTCTTTGAGATACAGTATATCACAATTCATTCTAGCCTGCTTATTATCATCAATAAATTTTTACAGACACCATATTTCATTAACTGTTGGTATTATCCCAGTCCTAGACTATAGCCTTGACAGTCTCATCTCCAATCATTTTTTCTTCCACTTCATCATATCCACCCACTTTCATGATCACACTTTGGATCTAATCATCACCTCTATACTAATTCCATTGCTGTGCTCTCAGAAAACTTTGCCTCCTCATGACTGGTTATTTTAGTAGTACCTACCTTGATCTTTTATTAACCTCATAAGCATCCCTAGTATCTTTATTTCTCTCTCTTTTTTTAATAGCAGACCAGCAACCTTAATATTTTCATTCCCTTCTCTGTCCTGCTTAGATTCCTTGGCCCATCAATTCAATGACTTCAGTGCACCTCCACATCACAGAGTGCAAAGAACATTGTTGAGTAGTCATTTCACATGAAATCTCAACAATATTTGAGCAATCGAACCCACCCTCTCTGTGGTGACTTTTCCTTCACCTGGGCATCATCCAGTCTACTAGCTTTGCTCCAACTATTTGGCTACTACTTTTTTTTTTTCTGAGACAGAGTCTCACTCTGTTACACAGGCTGGAGTGCAGTGGCACCATCTCGGTTCACTACAACCACTGCCTCCCAAGTTCAAGTGATTCTCCTGTGTCAACCTCCCGAGTAGCTGGGATTACAGGCAGATGCCACCACAGCTGTCTCATTTTTGTATTTTTAGTAGAAACAGGGTTTCACCATGCTGGTCAGGCTGGTCTCGAAGTCCTGACCTCAGGTGAACAGTCCACCTTTGTCTCCCAATGGCTACCACATCTTTACAGCTCCATTTCCAAGCTGAGTCTTTTCTTCTCAGCTATCAATTGTTGGAGAGACTATGCTTGTGCTCTCAGGCCCCCTTCTTACATTACTCTGTATTCTCTTCTCTTCCTTGGTGAGATTCTTTATCATCTATGTGAGCAAGTCTTCAAACCTTTATTGTAGCTCAAAACTCTCCAGGGAGATATAGATGTTCATAACTCCTTCCTTTGACTGTCTGAATGGAAAATTAAATTCAACTTATTCACAACTAAAAAGTTAATTATCCCATTTAACCTGGTTATTTTCCAGGGTATGCTTCTCTAGGTGAGGCCCTAGTCTCATCAGGTTCCATGGTCTGAAATCCTCAGCCTTCCCTCTGATACTACTCTTTTCCTTATTTGCATTTTAAAAAATTGATTTTCTGTCTCTCAGATCCATCCATCAATTTCACTTTCATCTCCATTTTCACCAGCATAGCCCAAGTTACCATTTATGATTTTCTGGATGAATGTTGAATAATTTCTATTTTGATACTGCCATATGGTTAATCCCTTGAATCTTCTTCCCATGATGGCTACAGTTCTTTACAAACTTCAGATCTGACTTCTAGCCCAATTCTGACCCCTTCTCCTCCACTGTTAAAACCTGTCATGGCTTCCTGTTGCTCAGTTTGCTTTTCCAAAAGTTATCTGAAAATAGAATTCCTTATTCTTCATACTCCAACCACATGTTTGTTCCTATACTTGAATATGGTGATAAATATTTATGAGATGACTTTAATAAATGCATGATACATTATATATACAGAGTATAGTGGGGTACTTTCACATCATCTAAAAACTTGAATGCAGCAGTGATTGTAGACAAACCTCCTTTCCATCTTTGGGAGTGTGAACAGCACCTGATTTAAACTGAAAGAAGCAGAGTTCTGTGTTTCTGACTGGAGTCCACAAAGGCATTTCCCTGCTTCTCTGTCCATTCTCCTCACCTTGGGCTCCAACACGGACACAAAAATGAGGGACTATCGTCCTCTGAACTCAGGAGTGGTGAAAATATAACCTAAAGCCCAAAGGAAGCTGGAAGAGCTGTGAGATGATTCTAATAACCAACTCTTCTCTACTTGGCACACAGAGATTTTTGTCTGTTTACTAAAACAGGTACCCACCCTGAGGCAGTACCATGGTTCTGAGTGTAAACACTGCCCAGATGTGGCTCTTTCATGCCTCGGGTGTGAAGCTGATGTAAAGAATGATCTCTCCACCACCAGGAGCAAGGCTTAGTGATCTGATGCTGAAGTGTTTTTCCAGCTGTGACTTGGATATCTCAACAGTGGTACCCAAGGTACCCATGGACTCTAAGTAGTCTTTAGTGTGGTGCTCCAAAGGCTTTAACACAGAGCTACTGGCTGGAAGGAAAAGCTAATTTTTGTCTAATTTGCAGTCCTGAGATAATGACAAAAGGAGAGGAGAATAAAATGAAAGAGAGAAAGACTTGAGAGAAGGTGAAAGTATACCTCCTGCCCCAGGGCACTCCCAGCCAAGCTGTATTAAGTCTTACTCCTTGCCAAGGATGTCAGAATGCTCATGCGTGTGTGCCCTCAAGAGTTAAGTGGACCTTGGGAAGCCAGAATTCAGGAACACTAGCAAACTTCATGGTTCTGGTAGTAACTCTTTGTTCACCTCAAGAACAGCTCTCAAGAGCCCTTCTGGCGATAACTTCATGTTTATACATATTTATACACACACCCACAGGCATGAGGAAAATTTTAGATGCAAAGCTGACAACATTCCAAAATTTTTGTAGAAATTTGCTAAGCAATGAAAATATATCAATGAAAATAATACAGGAGCTAAATTTATACTTCAGTTTCTTGCTCACCATCGCAGTTCTTCAATATCGAGGAAGTGAAAAATTAAACCAGCTTCCTCCCTCCCTCCCTCCCTTTTTTCTTTCTTCCTTTCTCTTCTCTCCCCCTCTCCATTCTTCTTCTCTGCCCCTACCCTCTCCTTTAAAACTTTTATTTTCCTGTTTGCCTTTTACTTTTATTTTCAAAACACTTTGAGACAGAGATTAACTTCTGGCAGAATGTCTAAAAATAGCTAGGTTCTCTGGAAATGAAGAACTATTTCTGATACAGTTGCCTTTCTCAGTGCTACAGGGAGCCAAAAATAACCATTCTTAAATGATCCTGAATGTGGCTAGCATGCTTCATTGTTGGGAAATCTGACTCTATTACCTTCTCAGATTCTGTATGTTTGACATATTTTGTAACCAATGAGATTTTCACAAGAAATAAGGACTTGGCCTTCCCCTTGATGAGTCAAGCCTGTATATTCCCCTAGTGGTCATAAGTCTGCATATTGTTGGATTGGAATTGTTCCTGCTATATATAGGCCAAATTTACCCCAATTTGAAAATATCAAACACCGTAAGCTTAATCTTTTTTTTTTTTTTTGGAGACGGCGTTTCGCTCTTGTTACCCAGGCTGGAGTGCAATGGCGTGATCTCGGCTCACTGCAACCTCCGCCTCCTGAGTTCAGGCAATTCTCCTGCCTCAGCCTCCTGAGTAGCTGGGATTACAGGCACGCACCACCATGCCCAGCTAATTTTTTGTATTTTTAGTAGAGACGGGGTTTCACCATGTTGACCAGGATGGTCTCGATCTCTTGACCTCGTGATCCACCCGCCTCGGCCTCCCAAAGTGCTGGGATTACAGGCGTGAGCCACCGCGCCCGGCCAGCTTAATCTTATATAATATCTTGTCGTGTCTATCATTAGGAATGGCCAGAGCAAACAGGTCATACCTGTAAGTTGATATTTAGGACCAAGTTTCCATGCTCTGTGTAGAGACTGAGAAGCATCCTGAACCTCCATCAACAGCTGTTCCAACCACTGATTAATTCATTCAGGAAACAAGGACTGAGAACCTTTCGTGGGCCAGGTGATCTCAAAGGCTCTGGTGGCCCAAGGATGAACAAAAAATTATTCTTTCACAAGTAGAGGGAAATGCGTATGAATCTGTGAATTGTCTCCCTTTACATCATAGATTGCCTCTGTTTTCTGGTGGGAATTTAGCCTCATGATATTGGTGAGGGTCACGGATTCTAAAGGGCATGAGTTTGAGGCTGAGCTGTGCTACTTCTCATCTGCGAACTGCTGTTAAAGTCAGTAAACGCTCAAGAAATCAGAGGCGCTTCTCCTCTTTCTTCTATATTTTCCATTCTCACCATCATCGTTACCTATAATCACCATGATGACATTAGATATTGATGTAAGTAGAATCAGAGATATAGATTGTTTGGTCTAAATATTGCATGTTACAGATTGAAAGTCAGCCATCCTATAAATATGAAGGAGCAATTAGGGAATTTCAGTAATAAGCAAAAATGAAGGTAAATAACTTGGACTAGTCAGCCACATATGATGGTAATAATAATAAAAAGAAGAAGAATGAGGAATAACAAAGTAACTGTGAAGCTGAGATACTGGGAGACTAGTCCCAGCACTAAGGTGTTTGGGGGCAATGCACAATTTTCTAAAAGTAATGATTTCCTTGAGTTGAACAAGGGACACATTTTTAATACTTTTTTTTCCTGGTTCTTCAGTTTAATTTTGCTACCCAAACTTGCTACCAATTATGGTTTCTTTACTTCAGAATGAAGTTCTCCAGCAATTTTCAGGGTGAGATTTTGTGTGACTGCTGGAAGGCACATTCCAAAACATAAAGAAACTTTGCCATTGGCAGAAATGGCCCTTCTGAGACGCGTTCATCAAAAATGTGAAATGAGAATTAAAAAGCTGCAACATATGGCATCCTCCTCCACTCCCCTTTGGAGCCCAAGTGACAAGAAGAGAGAGTACTTTACTAAGAATCACTTTGTCTAGACGGCTGTAAGACTTTTTCTTAAAAAAAGTAATAACTTTATTTCTTAAAGGGATCAAATAACCTTGATTCTGGTCATTAGAAAACTTTGTGTCACTTGAACTCCGTGTCTTCTTTCATTGCACTCTCCCTCCCTCTAGCCGTCATTTCTTCCCATTCTCATTTCTCATTACTCATCATGTCTTCCTCTCTGTGCCTCTTTGCCTTCTTTCACATCTCTGTTTTTGTTCTATCCCTCCCTCACAAATCAATATTCTCCTCAGTAGTCACACCGTAAATGAAGCACAAACACACATCAGCACAAACATGCACAAATACACGCAGCACAAACACACACAAACTCATTTTTGTCCAGATTGTGCAAAAAATTATCAGAGATTTGGTAATGCTTGTCATTGTTAATTAGCTCAGCCATGCTTATTATTCAGTCTATGTTATTTTTCTACACCCAAATGAACACGTATGGTTCTAGAGATTTTGAGACAGAGTACCTGCTCTTTTTGAAAACTGTAGGAAGATTCCCTCATGACCACTGTGTTTTTTCAGGCAGTATCTTCCTTCCCTAGCTTACCTGTCTAGCAGTCGATTTAAAGGACATATATAAGGAAAAATGGAAGGTCATAATCTCCAGGACTCACAAAACAGGTGTCTTCTCCTGTGGCTCCTTAAGAAAAGAATACAAATTGACAAGCAGAGAGAATTCACAAAAGTTAGCGGAGACTGGGAGATCCAGGTCTTCCTTTTGTGTTCTTTTTAGGCAATGCATTGAAACATGCTTGCATAGGGAGTTTCCTGAATGCAGCCTGGCATCTCCTCTCCACCTGCAACGCTCTGAATTTCCCATCAATTCTCATCCTCCTTAGAGCGTTGAACAAGAGATGAACCCTGAAGCCTGGGCTCCATTCTCTGCACAGTAAGTTCACCTCTGGCATGCAATAATCCCAAGTTCCAGCATTCACCCTTAGGTGGAAAGCAGCTGTGACAACGAACCTGGGGCCCTAGCCTGCCTCTGCAATATGTTGCCAATCCATGCACATAGCTCCTCCTCCCATGCCCTTAGGTCTTCACTGGTGCCTGGAAAACCCATCATGCTTCACTGCACTGCAGCCTTAAAATGGCTGCAACACTGTGACTCCTGTACCTCTTAGTTATGTCACTTTCAGCAAGCTCCAGTTGTTACAGGAGAATGAATCTCTCGCTGGGACCTTACCCTGGGCGGTGTTGGTCCCATTGGTTGCAGTATGTTACTGTGATCTGAAAAGCCCAGAGTATTCTGTTCTGTTTTTAGCTAAATATGGATTAAGGTCATTTCAGAACCTGGCTAAACCAAGCATCTTTGACTCCCGGTTAAGAAGCAGATTGCCTTGAGAGTCTTTGATCTAGCCTGGGTTTGTCATTTTTGTCACTCCAAAGCTGCAGGGAGCAGTGGATTAGTGACTCTCACTCTTTGGAAGTGCTGCTGAACAGGGTTCAGAGCTTGGACTTCAGGTTGGACAGCTCTGGCTTCTGATTTCCAATCATGGCCCTGTCATGGGCTCTGTGACCTCACTCACATGGCTCCATTTCTCTCCTCTGTATTTCACCCTTTGTGAAATGAGGTAACTGATACTCCACAGGTGGTGAATGGCTGCTTACAGAGAGATGAGTCAACTCACTTGAAACCACACACCTATTCAAAAGTAGAACCAGAATGAGGGATCCTCCAATGTCACGTGTGATTCCTCCAGAAGAACAAGTGGAGGATAATTAGGCAGCAGTCAAAAAATAATGTGAAGATATGCTAACATCTATTTATCACAGGTAGAGCTTTGATTCATTAAATGAGTGAGGACTTCCTTTTTTGGCTTCCCCTAATCTCTTCACTGTCTCTATCTCTCTATCTATCCTGTTTTTAAATGGTTATGTTTGCCATATTTCAGGCTTAAATTCTTTGGTTTTCCTTCTAGATTTTTTCCTTACTGATCTCTAATATCAGCAAAATTTCAGTTATCTGGCATGTAACTTGTCAATTTGCTTTTCGAAGACAGCCCAAATAGTGAAGATTATTTTCCTGAGACGGGGAAGACTAAGCTGAGCTAGAAAGAAACAGGCCTTGAGCCGGCGAGGGTGTGCTAGGAAAGACATATTTTAGGCAGTGGGAACAGAAAGTGCAAAGGGTGCCTGGTGAGAGGGAGCTGAGGCCACCCTAGGAGAATGGAGAACAGGCCATGTGGCCAGAGCACAGGAGAGGGCTGGCACCAGAGGAGGCTGGAGAGGAGACAGGGGCATTTTTTTTAATTTAAATTTATTTATTTTACTTTAGGTGCATATTATATCTGGCATTTCTCCCTATGTT
>NW_016107645.1:1226323-1244836 GCF_001604975.1 Cebus imitator
CTTTAGGTGTATACTATATCCAGCGCTCCTCTTCCTGTGTCCACGTATTCTTATTATTCAACAACCACCTATGAGTGAGAACATGCGGTGTTTGGTTTTCTGTTCTTGTGTCAGTTTGCTGAGAATGATGGTTTCCAGATTCATCCAAGTCCCTACAAAGGACACGAACTCATCATTTTTTGTAGTATTCCATGGTGTATATGTACAGCACCACATTTTCTTTGTCCAGTCTATCACTGATGGGTATTTGGGTTGGTTCCGGGTCTTGGCAGCATTTTTTTACGACTGATTTTTAAGGAAAACGGGGCTGTTGATGTGTTTGAAAATGCACCTGGGTGATAGACGTGATCAGTTTTATAGTAAAACAAAAGAAAAAGAAGTACGTGGCTCCATGACAAACAGAAGATTGCAGGGGCTAATTCGATATGGAGAGTAGTGATGAGCTTTCTGCATTCTTTCACAGCTAATTACCGCAGCTTGGGTGCTCATGGTGGCGGGAGGAGACGGAAGGAGGAATGCTGCAGCAGGTCCTCAAATATTATCATTTTGTTAGGCTGTGGATGAGGAAAAACAAAACAAAACTATTCTCCAGGCCTGGGCCCCTGCTTGTGTGGAGTTTGCGTGATCCCCTCAAATCTGCATGGGTTTTGTTGTTGTTGTTGTTGTTATTGTTTTTGAGATGGAGTCTCACTCACTCTCTCGGGCTGAATGGAATGCAGTGGCATGATCTTGGCTGACTGCAACCTCTGCCTCCCGGGTTCAAGCGATTCTCCTGCCTTAGCCTCCCTGGTAGCTGGGATTACGGCATGCACTACCACCCCTGGCTAATTTTTTTGTATTTTTAGTAGAGATGAGGTTTCATCATGTTAGCCAGGCTGGTCTTGATCTCCTGACATCAGGTGATCCACCTGCCTCAGCCTCCCAAAGTACTGGGATTACAGGAGTAAGCCACTGTGCCCAGCAATGCATGGGTTTTCTCAGATTTTGCTGTTTCCTCTCACATCCCAAAGATCTGTGAATTAGGTAAATTGCTGGGGTGTGAGTGAGTGTGGGTGTCTATGAATTAGTGTGCCCTGAGATGGAATGGTTGGGGTCTTGTCCAGAGCTGACCCCGCCTTGCACCCTGAACTGCTGAGGCATGCTGCAACCTCCCTTGACTCTGAACTAGAGTAATTGGGTAGATAATTATCTTACTTTTTAAATTCATCTTTCTTAAATGTATATATATAGCTCGCATTTACTTCAATGGTTAATATTAGAGGTCTTTATTTAGCATTTTGTGATATTTTTGTGACCAGAAATAGGCAGTAGGAACTTAACTCTTGTTTATATCAATTAGCCTATGGTAAAATTGTTTTCATTATATAGTATTTTGCTTAAAGTGTCAATTTCTAAGAACTTATTTATGACATTAAGTGAAGACCAACTGTATTTGGAATTAAGGTGGCACAGATTGCTGAGAGATCAGATGTGGGAATGAAAGAGAGAGGTCAGGATAACTCCTTGATTCTGGCTTGGGTGCAGAATGAGTGGAATGAGGTATACCAGGAGAGGGTACACTGGCGACAGTCCAAAGTTTGGAGGTTGGGGGATGGAAGGGTAGCCTCAGCTATACATCTTCATTTGGCTTTCACAGGTTGAGTTTGAGATGACTTCGCAGGTGGGATCCATGTGAAGACACCAACTAGAAAGTTAGGTCTGGAGCTCAAAGAGGCCTCTGCTGAAAATATAAATATGTGGGGAATTTTCAAGGAGATGACAATTTAAGCCAGTGTCATGAATTCAAATGCTCAGAGGGAAAGATCATAGAACCAAGAGAGAAAGAGCTCAAGGTTCAAGACTGAACCTTGGAACTTCAGCAATAAAAGTCATGATTGGATTAGTGCAGCATAAAAGATTGTTCAACAGCATGGCTGGGGATCATCAGAGTGGTGATATGATTTCTTGTCCAAATGAGGGGACTTTTGAAAGTGAAAGAGTGCTAACCAGGAGCAGCAAGGCAACATGTGTAAACTGGGACGCTGTGTGGCAAAATTAGGGAAAGCAGGTAGTTGGATTTATTCAGGTTGCAATTGTGACAGATATGCACACCAGGAAAATAAAAAGACAACAGAGCTCAATATGGAATTAGTCATCAAATGCCACCTGGTTGACATTCTTGCCTATCAATCTCTTCCTGCATATTTCTACATAAACTTTCCATACTATATCTTTTTTCATATTGCCTCATTTTTGTTCGAAAGCAACAATGGCTCTCAGTTGTCAAGGAGAGTTTAGAATCCCTAGCTAAGAATCCAAACTCTTAGTTCATCTGGCCTATCGTTTTAGTCTCTAATTTACATGTTAGCTTTCCCCGAGAGTCATACTTGTCTTTCTACTGATACTTAAACATGGCTTAAGCCTCACCTTCTCTAGACTTTTAATATGTGATTGAATATAGTTTCCTTATGATCCCAGCAAGGAATGGTTCTCATTGTCTGTCACTCCTTTGAGTCTATTAGGAAGACTCTTCATCAAGTACTCTATATCTGGTAACCTCTGGACCATCAGTTTCCAGGGAAATACATTCAGGTAAGGAGAGAATGTTGTGCTGGGTGCAAAGTCTCAAATCTCTCAGATGAAGTTCTGTTTTGTTCCTCACCCCCACCTGCAGCAGTGAGTTCTTTTACCACCTGACGGGTTCTCTTGCCCACTGCAAAAACAAAATCAATTCACATGATTGAAGTAAAGAAAGAGTTTAATTGACATGAGATCAGCCATGTGATGGGGAGAGGGAATTATTACCTCCTCAAAGGCTCCTAAGTTAGAGTTTTGTTTTGTTTTGTTTTGTTTTGTTTTGTTTGTTTTGAGACGGAATCTCACTCTGTCGCCCAGGCTGGAGTGCAATGGGACAATCTTGGCTCACTGCAACCTCCACCTCCTAGGTTTCTGTGATTCTCCCACATCACACCCTACAAATAGCTGTGATTACAGGCACCTTCCATCATGCCAGGCTGATTTTTGTACGTTTATAGAGTCGGGGTTTCACCATGTAGGTCAGGCTGGTGTTGAACTCCTGACCTTAGGTAATCTGCCTGCCTCAGCCTCCCAAAGTTCTGGGATTATAGGCGTGAGCCACTGTGCCTGGCCTTGTGGTTTTTCAAAGGTTGTGTGGGGGAAGGGATGAGGTGGCTAGGCAATGGATGTTTGTTGCTGATGGGTTGGGGGTGCAGTCATAGGGTTGTGGGAAATGATCCTCCTGTGTGCTGAATAGCTTCTGGTGGGGCCACAAGAGCAGATGGTGGATCCAGATGAAGCCAGGTGTCAGACATCAAAGAACCTGAAAAGACATTTCAAAAGGCCAATCTTAGATTCAGTAATAGTGTTGCTGTCTGCAGTAGTAATCAGGAAAGTTGCGTATCTTTTATCTCTTGAATAACAGCTAGCAATCCTTTCTGTCTACACCTTAGCAGAATTCAGCCCCCTATATCCTCCAAGCCTGGTGGTCTCTCATTTGCTTTACAAAAGTAGTTGAATTTTGTGGAAAGACTATTATTATTTAAACTGTAAATTAAATGCCTCCTAAAGCTAGCTTGGCTTAAGCCAAGGAATAATTAAAGAAAATTTGAAGACTCAAGACAAGAGGGGAGTTGGTGAGATCAGTTCTCCCCCACTGCCATAATTTTCTCACTGTTACAATTTTTGCAAAGGCAGTTTCAGTTCTAATACTCTACCGGGGATATACCTTACTTCACTCACAAATAAGCACAGATCATTTTTTATATCTACATAACTAGGCAAGAACCATCCTCAAAGGGTGACAAATTCTATGAATCCATCCAAATATAAAAATATTCACATGATGTTTCTGTAATCCTACACAGAGTTAGGAAAAAAAATCATATAGGAATCAGAGAGGTGTATTATCATTCAATAGGAAACAAAATATCTTTGTTTTTCTTGAAATCAACAGGAAAAAGCAACAGCATTGCAGTAAACAAAGAGTTCAATTGACAGGAGGCCAGCCACACTGTGCAGAAGAGGGAGTTATTACAGGAATTAGCAGAAAACGTCCCAGACCTCTGTTTGCATGCTTAAAACTATCATCATATTAAAGTTCAACTCTCTTCATTAATAATCATAAGCCACCACATTATTATGTTGACAAAAAAATTGAAATTTCTGTTTGGATTGCCTTAAGAAAGACTAGCCTGTTTTTTCTGCTAAGGGTGTTTGCATCCATTGTCACTCTAAAGATGAAGAGACATTGGGGACAACTCTCCGCCACCATCTTATTCATGTTCCTACACCAAAGAAAAAGATGAGCATATTTTGGTCTGCCAGTTTCTATTTTTTTGTTTGTTTGTTTGTTTGGTTTTTGTTTTTTCTTTTTCTGAGATAGAATGTCACATTGTTGCCCAGGCTGGAGTACAGTGGTGCAATCTTGGCTTGCTGCAACCTCCACCTCCCAGGTTCAAGCAGTTCTCCCTCAGCCTCCCGAGTAGCTGGGATTACAGGCATGTGTCACCACTCCTGGCTAATTTTTGTATTTTTAGTAGTAAAGGGTTTTGCCATTTTGGCTAGGCTGGTCTTGAACTCTTGGCCTCAAGTCATCTGCCCCACTCTGGCTCCCAAAGTGCTAAGATTACAAGCCTGAGCCACGGCGCCTGGCCTTTATTTGTTATTCTCTAGTAGAGGACCCTGAATTTTGGTTTCATCTTTGAACATTTTTTTTCTATTGTAGTTTGGAGTTGGTTTTAGGGGGAGCTAATGCATTTGTTGGTCTCTAAGTCACTTTGAGGCAGAGAAAACTTCATTCAGGCCTCTTAGTTTTCTTAGATATCTGAACTCTTTGACTATGTAGCATGCATTTCATAATTTAAATAAACTTTTTCACTTTATTTTCTTCAAAATTCTTTCCTTTGTTTTTTCTTTTTTTTTTTTTTTTTTTTTTTTTTTTTTTTTTTTTTTTTTTTTTTTTTTTTGAAGCAGGCTGTCACTGTGTCAACTGGCAGCAAAGCCAGTTCCCTTCCAGGAAGCCTGCAGCGTTCACGAAGTGACATTAATGTGAATGCTGCTGCCGGTGCCAAGGCACATCATGCTAGAGGACAGTCTGTGCAAAGCGGGCGGTTAGGTGCAGGTTCCCTGAATCCAGGTTCCTATGCAACTCTAGTAAGAATGTGAAGCCCTTTGGAGATCTGGGAGAACTGCAAAGCTCTACTGTGTCTAATCAAACCCTAAACATATATCCTAAAACTCTGTTCAGTTTTTTTTTTTTCATGTTTTTATGCCCATCTTATTAAAAAGTTGAGGCTGGTTATCCAAAAAAAAAAAAAAAAAGGCTGGAGTGCAGTGGCATGATCTCAGTTCACGACGACCTTGGGCTCCAGCTAGCCTCTCACGTCAGCTTTGCTAGTAGCTGGGAATACAGTTGTTCACCCCCACATCCGGCTATTTTTTTTGTACTTTTTGTAGAGGTAGGGTTTCACCATATTGCCCAAGCTTGTCTCAAACTCCTGGGCTCAAGCCTTTGCCTCCCAAACTGTTGAAATTATAGATGTGAGCCATAGAAATCATAGATTTGTGCCTGGCCCAAAATTATTTTCATTTGAGTTTGCATGGGGTGGTTGAGAGTTTTGGGGAGTTTTTTGTTTGTTTTTAGAATCAATTTCGGGCTATACACTTTTTGGTACTGATACTTTTATACACAACAAGATAATTCTTACAAAAATGAAGAAACAGAAAAATGAAAATATTTTGCTTCTTTCTCATTTTTCTCTGGCTATTCTTCCCTTGTGGACATTTTCTCCCTCTTTCTGTTTTACTCCGTGAAACTCTTTTCATAGACTTGAACACTGCTTAGAATTACAGAACGATTTGCAGTGGCAAATTGTATGTGTCTGCAACACTACCTCAATTATTGATCCTCAGAAGAAAGAATTTGACCAAGGGGGTGTAAAACAGAGTGAGAGACTGAGGCAAGTTTTAAAGGAGGAGTGAAAGTTTATTAAAAAGTTTTAGGTCAGGCACGGTGGCATATGCCTGCAATCCCAGCACTTTGGGAGGCTGAGGCAGGTCGATCACAAGGTCAAGAGATCGAGGCCATCGTGGCCAACATGGTGAAAGCCCATCTCTACTAAAAATACAAAAATTAGCTGGGCATGGTGGCATGTGCCTGTAGTCCCAGCTACTTGGGAGGCTGAGGTGGGAGAATTGCTTGAACCCAGGAGGCAGAGGTTGCAGTGAGCCGAGATCGTGCCACTGCACTCCAGCCTGGCACCTGGTGACAGAGCAAGACTCTGTCTCAAAATAAATAAATTAAATAAATAAGTTTTAGAGCAGGAATGAAAGGAAGTAAAGCACACTTGGGCAGAGAGAGTCAGGTGCAATGTTTGACCTCTGTCTTGGGTTTTGTATGTTGCGGTTGAGTTACTTCCCCCCTAATTCTTCCCTTGGAGTGGGCTGCCCACATGTGCAGTGGCCTGTCAGCTCCTAGAATGGGCCATGTGCGCAGTGTGTTTACTGAAGTTGCACGCATGCTTACTTGAGGCCTCTCTCCCTTACCAGTCAAGTGTTCTAAGAGGAAGGTCATATACCAAACTTCGCCATTTTGCCTGTTAGTGCCCATGCTTGAGCTCACTCATAACTCCTGAGATCTTATTGAGAAGTAACTAATAACCACTTCAGGTGTTTCCTATCTATTGGGAGATTGCTTTCCCCTGGCACTGGCTTAAACCAATTATTATTTTAGAAATACACTGTGACAACTGTCTATCACCTGATGGTCTCCTGACATTCCTGGGTTGGGGGCCCCTCTCCTGCCCTGCTCATGCCTGCCAAACTACCTACTCTAACAGAACAACAGTGAACATTACCAGAGTTTTTTGTGTAAGAGATCACTCTGCCCCCAGGACTGTGGGTTCTGATGCCTACTGCATTTTATGGAGCTCCTTTCCTTAGAAGAATGTGGAGAGGATAATAAAATCCTGGGTTCACGTCTTCCTTGATATTTCTGAGCACTGTATATACATTATGGACTCACAAATATGCCATTCCTATACTCAGTATTTTAGGTGGACAATCTGACATTGGAAATCTAGACATTGTAGTTAGATCTGGATTTCAATTTGTATACAGCTAGTGCTCGACTTACGACCACGGTAGGGACCACGGACAGGTCGTAACACGATTTGGTCGTAAGTTGAGTAGGCTATATGTACAGTTGAAATGGTGCACGCAGAGACGGTAGTGCTGCCAGAAGCTGGTCCACACTGTCGTACGCCCAGCTGGGTAACGTTTGCGCTGCCAGACGTGGAGGAGTCGTGGCTAGCGATTGTGGTTGTAAAGTCAAATGGTCGTAAGTTGCATAGGTGGTAAGTCGATCAATACCTGTACTTTGTTTTGTGATGTTGACTGGGCTATATTAAATGTCTTGAGTTTTGGTTTCATGATCTACAAAAGTAGAGTTATAATTTGGAGGAGAACTGAAAGGACTTGATAAAATGACCATTGTGCTGATTTGTACATAGTAGATGCTCAGGAAGTGTTGGATCTTCTCTTCCCACTCTATCTGACTCTGGACTGTTGTATAGTCATAGTCAATAATTTTGTAGCCACGGTCTGTTATAAAGCTAGCATATCCATCATAATTACGATTTTCATAGCAGGTGGTATGTCATGTTTAATGCTCAGCTAAGTAATTGTTTAAATTCCATACAGAAAACAAATATTTTTCTTACTCTAGTGAAAAGTAAAATCTTGCATTTACATAATCACTTGAAATAAGAACTTCTGATATCTAAATAAAGAGAATATAATAATATAATAGTTAATATTTACATGGCATTTTATGTACCAGGCACTGTTCTAAGTATTTACATATATTAGCTCATTTAATTCTCATGATAACTGGCTGCATAATTTGTGGGGTCAATGGAGTAAAAAATAATGCAAAGCTACTTGTTCAAAAATTATTAAGAATTTTTAAATGGTGATATCAGAGCATTAAACTAAGAGCAGGGCCTATCTGATTAGAGGACAGTGTACAGAAACCCAGGTGGCATATTTCAATTATCATATCAACTCTGAGATAAACACCATTGTTAGTTACAGACAAAAAATTAAGAAACAGGGAAAAGCTAATTCACTCAAGGCTACAGGGACAGGGAAAGATGGAGCTGGGATTCTACCCAAGTAATTAGTGTTCAGAGTCTGTGTTCTTACCTATTTGAAAAAAAAAAGAGAGAGAAAAAGTCTTTTGCTTATGTATTAACTTTATTTTATAAATTGCACTGTATATGCATGTTATTTCAGAGCTAGGAAAGCATCCATTTTGATATGATCATATACCATGTTCATCTACATCAGTGACATGGTTTGTACAAACAGAAAAAGATCCAATGGAAAGCATTATCCATGTAGCTAGTTATACCAAAAATAAGAGAATTTTACCAATCACCAAACACTATTCTAAGCCTTTTACTTATATTAATGTCAAACAACTTTTAATACCACCCTATGAAATAGGTACTATTATTGCAATCATAGTATTTTAGATGAGGACATTGAGGAATGGAAAATACATATCTTGAGCAATGCCTCACATCTAATAACTGCTGAGGTGAAATTTGAATCCCAACAAGCTGGTTGGGTCCTTCAAGGTACTCTCTGATAGTCTTTCGACTGTGATGCATGAGATGTGCAATTGTTTTAATTTCATCCGCTGCTCAATCACCAATGACCAGCAGAATGCCTGACACAGTAAACAACCAATCAATATCTGATGAAGTAATGAATACACTGAATTCTTTGAATATTAAAATTTTAATCCTGCAAGTAATACATGAATACATCCTCCTTCTAAAACACTAATAAAATAGTCTAAAGAAAGCAAACCACAAATGTCTTCCCAGACCACTCTCCCTTCCCTTGTCATGATTTTAATCTTTATTCCCTGGACTTTTCCAGTAAGGACCAAGATATCCAGGGGTGTTCTGTGTTTATGAATCATTATTGATGATGTTGTGAACTGACAGGGTTGATGTTTGCTCTGCATACACAATGCAGCTCAATATGATCATGAATATGGTGAAGCTTTCTTCAGAGCCATTTCTTTTGCTACAGACACATAATAAATGCCCTAGTTTCACTAGGCAGTTTCAGTGGAATTCAATTTGAAAGCTAAAAATGATGCAGATAATTATAAGCAGCTTCGATTCCAGCTACCGTCCAATCCCCGCCTGACAGCTCCTTGCCAAGGGATGTTAGTCACATGATCCTGGGGCTGCTCAAGGTTAAGCTGTTCTGGGCAGGAGTTTAAATGTGCTGCCACACGGCAGGTTTACTTCTTTCTAAACAACTCAGGCTGTTTTCTCAAAAGCCTTGAAGCCCAGGGTCTAGACCGGGCATTACCGGATTTTATGTCAAGGAAAAGTATAATATTAAAACATAATTGGGGCATCACTCATGGTTGTTAACTGACTTGTGATAAAAAGTTGTGTAAGGTAACAACTGCCTTTTGGGTAAGCTTTGTAAGTTAACAATTAAAAGCTTGAGTTTTGGAGCAAAATTGCCTTGTTTGAAATCTACCACTGCCACTCTTGAATGAACAATTGACTGATTCTGTACAATTTACCAGACTGTCTGAAACTCAGTTTCCTCATTTGTAAGCTGAAGATAACTATTTACCTCATAAAACTGTGATGATGTCAATTGAGAAAAATTAATGTGAAATACCTAATATGCTGAGGTTCTCCATAAATCTTAGATTTTATAAGCTTAATAAAATTAAAATGTACAGAAAGAACAATTTCAGAATAACTCAGTACAGTTGGAAATATTATACCAATATTTTTGCTGAAAGCTGGTGAAATCTTCAGGAGGAACTGGCAGAAACACCAGCACCTTCTAGGCTTTTCTTGGGCATAATATTCTCCTGAAGTAAATAAATCAACACATAAATCAATACATTGACAAATGTCATTTGTCAATAAAAGTGACACCTTCTCAAATGAAGGAGTTACTTTTTTGGATTCATTGCTATTTAATGGCATGTTCAGAAGGAAACTGACTTATTAATTAATGTGATCTGAGTCCCCATAATGGACATTTTCCTCCAAAGCTAATAGAGTGCCTAGAACACATCCTGCTCTGTAATAGGCACAAAATAAATATATAGTGATTTGCAAGCCACCTTTTGGAGGAGAACGCTTCCCATTGTTTTTATATCTTCTAATACACCAGTGCTTGGTAAGGTCCTCAGAAGACAATCCTGATAGCTGCATTTCTTTTTCCCTGTGTTTCCTGCACAGGCTATGGAGTAAGCTCAGTTCTCAACAACTGCCTGCTGAATAGAACACTGGGCAAGGAAAACAAGGAGTTTTAAAGGCACTGATAGCTCTCAAGAGGCTGCTCTGTCTGCCAACGGATGAGAACCATAGATTCAGAAGAAAATTGGAGAATAAAAGGCTTAGAAAAGTGACTAGAGTAGTAGGAGGAAAACAAAGAGACTTTAAAGCACTCTTCTCTTGAAGCAATATGTCTTTTTACTGTTTATTGTTTATCAGGTACCCTTAGACTGGATACTAAGCAAGGCTCTGTCACCACAAATCTTGTCACATGCATATTGTCCCTTCCTACTCTTTGGAGCTACCATTGTGTTTGTGAATATCACACACTGTTCTCTTAGATATTGATAGATAGATGAAAGATAAGAAGATAGATGGATAGATGATAGATAAAAGATAGATGATAGATAGATAGATAGATAGATAGATAGATAGATAGATAGATAGATAAGGAGATACAAAATGTCTTTGTATTTATCTGGTGATGGGAAATCTTGAAGTTTGGAGTCAGCCTGATTTTGTTAGCGCTTGCTCTAACAAGTTGAGTGACCTTGTACAATTTAGTGGAAATGACTCCTTTATGGGCAAGGACTGCTGAATAGTTGATTAATTATTTTAAAAATTATGAGAATTTTAAAATTATGAGAATTAAGAGAAAAAATCATTCTGAATATCCGTATGTCTCTTAAATACGCTATGTTTACAAAAGTAGAAATTTTTTCACCAATCCTTTGATGGAGACTTAAAGCATTTCTTGTGTATTGGTCTATTGTTTGAATTTCTTAAAAAACTCACTCCCATATATAACCTACATATATAATCTATGATTTCTAGCTTCAGTTTTCTTTAGATAGGACAAAAATTAAAACTCTTTGCAAATCATGCTCTAGGGAAAATTTGACAGCTGTTTAACCACACATACCTTCTCTCAAATAGTTAGATTTTTGAAAATACAGACCATGTCTTAATTTTGTATTTCTCCCTCCCTCGCTTTATCTTTCCTTTCTTCCTCCCTCCCTCCCTTCCTCTTGTTTTCTCCCTCTCTCTTTCTTGTCCTGTCTCTCCCATTGATCACAGTATATACTGTATAACTTTGTGTATAATAGCATCATTAAATAGAGGAATTAAATTAATAATGGGTAGCTTGCCTACTATAACACCTAATATACATATGATATTCAATTAAAATGTTGTTTCCATTATGTTGTCATTATATTTATATATTTTATCATTATGTTTCTACAGAAGCAAAGTAAATTAGTTTCTTTAAGCTAGTATATTTATATTTTTTACAACAAACACTTCTATATCTTTTATTATACACCAGGCACTGCTATGAATTCTTTACATGTATTTTCTCTCTTAATTCACAATTGACCCTATAAGAAAGGCTCTGTGATCATTTCCATTTTACATATTAGAAAGCTGAGGCACAAGGATATTAAATGATTTTTAATCTTTAGAGACTTAGCTAGTATTAAAGAAATGGCTAAGGAAACTTACATGAGATTTTCAGCAAAGTTCCAAGAATTGAAAAACTATAAGTAGCAGATGCAGCCCAGCGTTCTACTTACCTTATAGTGATAGAAGGCACTATACATTAAGTTTACTAGATCATTCTGTTGAAATACGTGTGCTCATATATTTTAGTAAACTTGTATTTTTGTGGTGAAATTGTTATGATTCCAAAAATAACAAATTCCAGTGATTTAGTTCAAAACAGTTAAGAGCTAGAGCTAGAAAACAACTTTCTTGCTTGCTTATTTTTCTTTACATTTTCCTAAACTATACACAGGCAAAAAGATGTTGTGGAAGTGCTGTTTTATGGATAAAAGCTCAGAGGTACTATTTGCCTGCATGCTCCTGAATTGAGTTTACATCCTTGCAAACAGGAGGCTTCCTGGAGATGTGCTGTGTGTATATATTCAGAGCGCACCTGTGTTCACTGTTTCAAGTGCTGGGTTAGAGATCTCACTAAACAATAAAGTAGCATTAGCTCCCCATAGTCAGGTAATCCTATTATATTTAGATACAAGGATACATTTTAATAAATACAGATGTGGAGATTAAAGCAGGAGGATTGAGAAAGCCCATTCCCTCAGGGATAATGGGTAACGTAATCATTCTCGTGCACTAAGCAAATAAATTAGAAGTCTTTATTGTACTACAATGGAAGAGATTCATATTTCCATTTCTTTCAAAAGTGATGGCAATCTGTATCCAAACTAAAGCCATCTACCATGTCTTTATACATTGTTTCCTAGTTTTTGAAAAATATTTTAAATTCAACCACAAGGTAAATACATATAATGCTAGTTGATGCTTTGGGGGAATATATCTTTCTGTAGAAACCTTCTCTTCCAATGCCATTGAAAACCAAATTTCAAAATTAAGCACTAGAAGTAAGCCAATAATTAATTACCATTGATGGAGCTGAGAAAAAAATACATTTTTGTCAATATTACTGCTTTTTTTTTTAGCTTTGAAAATTAACCACCATTATGTATAACAATCTTTAAACCAAAGAAACAGTAAAACTCTCAAATATATTCTAAGCATATCCCTTAAGTAATTAATGGAGTACAACACAGTGGTCTCGACAAAAGTTCTAGAAGAACTCAGGAGGGCAGGAGATGCTCTAAAAAGCAGAGAGGATCAAAGCTGTGTCTTGCAAAACAAAAAAAAAAAACATTAGGGCTTAAAAATGTGTGTAGCAAGCAAAGGTATAAAAAATTGTTCCAGAAAAAAAAAAATGACTAAATAGTAATGTAGGAAGTATCAAGGAAATATAATGTGGGCAGATTCTGAAGAACCTTCAGTGCCTTGATAAAGAATTAGACTTTAAGATGTTTGGAGGATCTCTCAGCAGGGAAGAAACTTAACAGCAATGGGTTTAGGAATATGAATGTGGGAGAAGAGGGTAAGCCAAGTCATCTAAGAAATTAGAAGGCCTTAGTTTTGAATATTAAAGGATAATTGATTAAAAAAAAACCCATGAAAAATTAACAAGCAAGACTGTGAGATGACTGAATAGATAGAGCCCCCCCCAAAACTTAACCACACCCTCATCTCCAAGAGCCTAGCTGTTTTTCCTATTTATCATCTCAGCTGCTCAATGGCTCATGCAATTTTGAAGCAAGAAGAAATAATGAAATAATGATGAAGCAGATGCACTGTGTAAGTGCACCCGGGGATGAATAAATTATAGAAAATGCACTGCAGTTGGAAAGAAGGGAAGGAATTATTGAAAGAAAGTAACTTGATGATTTCCTCATTGTGTTCAAACTCAGTCCGGCTCAGTAAAAAGGAAGTAACTACTTTTGGTCTGGAGACCTGACCAGGACCTTAGGAACTTGTGATACAAACACTGGAAATTGCTCTGGTTGAGTCAGTGAGTGAGTGGTGGAAGAATGTGGAGGCCTAGGACATTATTCTGTACTCTCTGTAGACTTTATAAAAAAACACTGTAGAGTTAGGCTACGCTATGTTTGCAAAAAAAAAAAAAAAAAACTTTAATTGTAAATTAATATAACACTGTAACTTTTTTACTTTATAAACTTTTAAATTTTTTACTCTTTTCTAATAATACTTAGTTTAAAATACACATTGTACAGCCATACAAAAATATTCTCTCTCTTTATATCTTTATTCTATAAGCTTCTTTCTATGCTTATAATTTTTATTTTATTTTCTACTTCTTAAACTTTTTTTGTTAAAAGCTAAGATGTAAATAAATACACTAGCCTAGGCCTACATGGGATCAGGATCGCCAATATAATCATCTTTCACTACATCTTGTCCCACTAGAAGGTCTTCAGGGACAATAACACATATGGAGCTGTCATCTCCTATGATAACCATGCCTTCTTCTAGAATACTTCCTGAACGACCTGCCTGGGGCTACTTTACAGCTAACACTTTTTCTTTTAATACCATGTACTCAGAGTACATCTGAAACAACCATAAAAAATGTGATATAGAAACATATTAACTAGTAACAGAGTAATTTATTATCATGATCAAATATTAGGTATTGCACATAATTCTATGTGCTGTACTTTCACACTTTTTTTTTTTTCTGAGACAGAGTTTTGCTTCTGTTGCCCAGGCTGGAGTGCAATGGCATGATCTCAGCTCACTGCAACCCCTGCCTCCTGGGCTCAAGTGATTCTCCTGCCTCAGCCTCCCGAGTAGCTGGGATTACAGGTGCCCACCACTACATCCAGCTAATTTTTGTATCTTTAGTAGAGACAGGGTTTCACCATGTTGGCCAGGCTGATCTCTAACTCCTGATCTCAGGTGATCTACCAGCCTCAGCCTCCCAAAGTGCTGGGATTACAGGCATGAGCCTCCGCGCTCAGCCCTATGTGCTATACGTTCATGGGACTGACAGTGCAGCAGGTTTTTTTATACCAGCATAACCACAAACACATGAGTAATACAGTGCACTACAACATCATGATGACGACCATGTCACTAGACAATGGGACTTTTTCAGTTGCGTCATGATCTTACAGAACCACTGTCATATATGCAGGCTGTTGTTAACTGAAACGTCATTATGCAGTGCATGCGTGTATTTGACTCAACAAAATTATCTCAGGATTAAAGTGGCTGTGTCTGAGTCCCAGCAGCCCTTCGTTTTGATTTATTTCCCTTCCCTCAAAATTTGATCCCCCTTCCACCTGGTTTGACAAAAATCATTGAAATTGATCAATGCATATATGTTTTAGTTCTATGAAGAAATGCATATTTTAGCTCTGAAGAGAACAATAACTGAACTTGACTGGGAGTCGTAAATGTCAGTGAATAATGGGTTATGGGACATGAAGCATATTTTTAGATTTCTCAGAGAACCACACTTGGGTCCAGATGACTTCCTGTTAAAGAAACGGAATAAAATCATCCCAGCATACCTGCCGACCAGCTTTCTGTCTCAGTAAGTAAGTCATCATGCCCTCTGGAGCAACCATCTTAGGTCAATCAAGACATTTGGCCTCATTAACCACTTTAGATTTATCTTAGGACTTTCTTATTTATAGTCTTCCCAAGGCTTAATGGGCTTCAAAATGTACTTTGCCCTGGTTCGTGTTGAGCCAGACCAAGTTCTGTGCTTTAACTCAGCAGGCAGCCATTTGACTGTCAGCTTTTATATTTTTCTCTACAATCAAGGAGTTCACACGGCTGCTCCTAGGTGCCCAATTAACATTTCCCCATCAATGCATCCCTGCCTGTAATTATTCTTCATGCCATCTTTGTTTCTGCAACCATGAGGAATATATCAATAGATCAAACCATTTTAGTCCTTCTGACTTAGCTCTTCTCTAAGCTTCATAATTATCAGATAAAAACTGTGGATAATGCAAATCTCTTATTTCAGCAGATTCTGAGAGTCTGTGATTCTGCCTTTTTTTTTTTTTTTTTTTTTGTCTTTTTTTTTTTTTTTTGTCTGAAGAGAAATTGGACTAAATTTTGAGGAGTAGTCCTGGTTTGGGAAGATAGAAGAGGGTGCTGCGTGCGGGACTTTTAGGAGCAGAGCTAAAAGGCAGGAATCAAGTTGGGTGTTGGTAAAGATATGTGATGTGTGTGATGTAGAGAGGTGCACCCTTGAATTTGAAACATAATATGGTGGGCGGGGATGGAATAATATAAACCTTAGAATAAGAGTAGGTCTAGGAAGCAGATCACATCTTTAACCCACCTCACAGCCATCCAGCAGGCAGACTTATCTCTCCAAATCTGGTCCTTTTGTTCTCTCACTCTGTTTCTTTCAATGAGTTTCCAGTGCCTTGGGCTACCTTTCAAATGATTTCTCCTGCCCATTCTAGACTCTGTGGGTCCCAGCACACATGAGTTTTCTAAACTAATCTTCAGTCCTTGCTCTCCTGCCAGGTACCTCACATGTCAGCCACATTCAGTGCATCCTTGACCTCACCTTGAACACTCATTTCCACACTACCACCCACGTGCCCTCCTGCCCTTATGTTCCACCGCCAGTGCACTTACAAATTCCTATGCAGTAGCTAAGACGCAGATAAAATATGTCATTGTTTGTATCATTCCACAGCCACAGTTATTTACTTCCCTAACATGGACATCCAGTATCCTTGAACATACTTGTATTATAGCATTTACTACAGCATATTATATTTATGTACTCACATGTCTAATCTGCCACCTAGACTTGAGTTCAGCAGTTTTTATTTATCCACGTTCCTTTGAAAGTTTCTCATAGTGCCAGATACAAGGCAGGTACCCAGGTGATGTTTGTCAAAGTGTTTTGAATGGAGAATCACTGCAATGTTCTTTTCTTTTTTCTGGTTTTTTTTTTTTTTTTNTTCTTTTTGAGATGGAGTATTGCTCTGTCGCCCAGGCTGGAGTGCAGTGGTGCGATCTCGGCTCACTGCAACCTCCGCCTCCCAGGTTCAAGCTGTTCTCCTGCCTCAGCCCCCCAAGTACCTGGGATTACTGGCAAATTTTTTGTATTTTCAGTAGAAACAGCATTTCATCATGCTGGCCAGACTGGTCTCAAATTCCGGACTGATCGGCCCACCTCAGCCTCTCAAGCTGCTGGGATTACAGAAGTGAGCCACTGTGCCTGCCTGCGATGTTCTTTTCTAAAAAAAAAAATCTCGAAAATTGATGGTATAACATGAGTAGTTATTGTTTAATTAATGTTTTCTACTAGAGATTTCTACATAATCAGTCTTTATGATTTTTTTGATTAACAAACATTTTGGGGATCTTAATGGCCAAAATTATTTCTAGAAATTGCTTCTGTGATTGTTGGTCATTCACTTAGAAAGGATTTACTGAACACTTCCAATTAATGAGCTAATTTCAGTTTTCTGAATCACAACAATATTTATTTCCCAAGAAGTAAACAAATTTCTGCATATAAATTAGAATTTTATTAGGTAGAGGTTTTACAAATCATGTAGTTTAGAACAAATCCATAGGTCTTTTTTAGAAAGAAGAAAGAAAATGTAGCCTCGATAATTTTAGATGTAATTTCCATACACATTTTATTGTTGCATGTTATAGATTGATTTCTGCTCCTGATAGATTTTTAAGTTGCTCAAGCATATAAAAGCCCCAATATAGTTTTCCACATATAGATGGAGAGAAAGAATTCCTTAAACACAGCTCTATAATTTGTGTGTCTGAATCCTGATATTTTAACACTCTCTTAGTTTTTTTCTTAGCAGAAAAAAAAGTGTTTATCATTAGGACTGCTAAGGAGGAATTATTATCTGCTTTTATAAAGTGTTTTATTTTTCAAAGTAAAGAAAATGTGAGATGGCACCTTACAAAATTGCTGACCAATAATGGTCAAATGTTGGCATTTTCTTTATATATGTGTATATGATGTTATATATATACATATATTTTATGGCACTTTAGGTTCTGGGGTACAAATGCAGATCATGCAGGATTGTTGCATAGGTACATACATGGCAATGTGGTTTGCTGTCTCCATCCCGCTGTCACATATATCTGGCATTTCTCCCGATGTTATCCCTCCCCAGCCTCCCTAACCCGCATTGTCCCTCCCCTATTCCCCCACAACAGACCCCATTGTGTGATGCTCCCCACCCTGTGCTCATGTGTTCTCATTGTTCAACACCCGCCTATTAGTGAGAACATGCGGTGTTTGGTTTTCTGTTCTTGTGTCAGTTTGCTGAGAATGATGGTTTCCAGATTCATCTAAGTCCCTACAAAGGACACAAGCTCATTGTTTTTTTATGGCTGCATAGTATTCCATGGTGTGTATGTGCCACATTTTCCTTGTTCAGTCTATCATCAATGGGCATTTAGGTTAGTTCCAGGTCTTTGCTATTGTAAACAGTGCTGCAATGAATATGCATGTGCATGCATCATTACAATAGAACGATTTATAATCCTTTGGATACATACCCAGTAATGGGATTGCTGGGTCAAATGGAATTTCTATTTCTAGGTCCTTGTGGAATCAACACACTGTCTTTCACAATGGTTGAACTAATTTACACTCCCACCAACAGTGTAAAAATGTTCCTATTTCTCCATAGCCTCTCCAGCATCTGTTGTCTCCAGATTTTTTGATGATCGCCATTCTAACTGGTGTGAGATGGTATCTCAATGTGGTTTTGATTTGCATTTTTCTAATGACCAGTGATGCTGAGCATTTTTTCATATGTTTGTTGGC
>NW_016107645.1:1245196-1265854 GCF_001604975.1 Cebus imitator
CCATCTGGAGTTAATTTTAGTGTAAGGTGTAAGGAAGGGGTCCAGTCTCAGCTTTCTGCACACTGCTAGCCATTTTTCCCAACACCATTTATTAAGCAGGGAATCCTTTCCCCATTGCTTGTTTTTGTGAGGTTTGTCAAAGATCACATGGTTTTAGATGTGTAGAGTTGCCTCCGAGGCCTCTGTTCTGTTCTATTGGTCTATATCTCTGTTTTGGTTCCAGTACCATGCTTTTTTTGATTACTATAGCCTTTTGGTATAGCTTGAAGTCCAACAGTATTTTGCCTCCAGCTTTGTTCTTTTTGCTTAGAATTGTCTTGGCTATGCAGGCTCTCTTTTGGTTACATATGAAGTTTAAGGTGATTTTTTTCCAGTTCTGTGAAGAAGGTCATAGGTAGCTTAATGGAGATACTGTTGAATCTATAAATTACTTTGGGCAGTATGGCCATTTTCACAGTATTGATGTTGGCATTTTCATGTGGTTTACCCTAACACTTATGGCTTGATTATTTGAGAGGAAAAGGACTGAATGACATAAAAATGTTATCTTCCAGTAATCTCAAAAGATAACTAATAAAGAACTATAAAGTAAATATTGGTCTACTGATCATGAAATGTATTTTCATAAAAATGACTGTAATCTGATTAAACAAGGCATTCTTCTCCTGGATTGTGCACACATTGGTGAATAAATTCAGATGGTTTCTATTTCTCTGTCAGTTAACACATGTAAGTCTCACCCCATTTGAGATTTTTCAGAATCTCTAAAAGCATCAGAATTACCGTTAATGGTGACAATCACAGTCTGCTAGATACCCAGGAATGACAACTAAAGACTCGGTAAAGAACCAGTAGTAGTCAGTATAGGTTTTGTTTCAATAATGAGCAAGTACCCCAAATCTTCATAGCCTAACACAATTAAGGTTTATGTTTAAAATTATGATGTGAGTTGAAATTACTCTCCAGAGCAGATTTTGGAGGGGGAGAATACTCAAATGCATGTTTTTAATTACCTCAAACTGAAATGGCACATTGTAACTTCTAATTATATTTTATTTGTTAGAACTCTGGTCTCATCTAATTGGAAGGCAAGAGTGAAGTACAATGAATGAAGAAAGGAGAGGAAAATTAGATATGGTTGAGCACTAAACATCTTTACCATAGTTTGTAAGACTAAATAGACTTCACACATTTTATTTAATATTTTTTCATTCTTACTTGGAGAAATCTTTCCATGATACATTGCGAAACTGATGTAAATGAAGATGAAAGTCTGAGATCTAAGAAGTTGAATTTCTTGAAACTATTTTATAATGACCATTTCCTTGTTAATTCTTTTTGGCCTTGTTGATTCTTTCCTTGTTAATTCTATTTGCCACACCAGACATAATTCCTCATAGCAAGATTTTGCCTTCATTTGCATTACTTATTTCCATACATATAAGCAGAATGGGTTACAATGGCAGACGGAAATCTTTAGCTTTAGAATAGAGTGGCCGGTGAGAAGCATGCCCACATGAGGAATCTCTTTTATAGAGAGACAATTTAAATTTCAATAGAGTGTTTTCCTTCAACTTAGCATTGGCCACATTTTTCTTTTCACTTCACAAGAACGTAGGGAGATCTTAACTTCAGAAGCAATTTGCATACAATATCTTTTCCTGGATGGGTGAGGACTGCCCCCTTCCACTCCCCCATGACATAAGCCTTATCAAATAGAGAAAGCCTCATTTCATGTAGGCGGAAGTGGAGAGTGACTCTAGCGTGCATGTTATCGACTTCTTCCAAAATATTTCACATAGATAACATGTTACCATCAGAAATACAAAATATCAATTATATATTATAAAGCAGAATTCATAATTTTACATAGAGTGTAACTGAGCAAAAATTCCATTGAGATATAAAAACAGAAAATGCAAAGAATCTTTGCTTCCATGAAACTGACAGCATGCCATCTCCCTTTCTTCATATGACTAAACCTGCTCTCCCAACCCCATTGTAGCATTTGGAGAGATTTACATAAATCCAGAATCAAAATTACTTACTTTGCCTTAAGTACTGCTAGCTTCCTTATTGCATTGTATTTTTTCAGTTTCTTCAGTTATTTTTTAACTGAATATTGGTATCTATTTCTTCAGTTAATTTTTAAATGATATAAAAATAAAGTCTGTCTCATCTACCTATTAAAATCTCTCAACACTCATGTCTCCCTGAAAACCCCTGCTCATTCTGTTTCTTCCAACCTGATACTTTCTTCACTTGTCTATTTCCTCCTTCTCTTTCTTTCTCTCCTTTTTCTCCTCTTCCTTCTCCTTCTCTTGATTTTATTTTCCTTTGCCCTCTTCTACCCTCACCTGGAAGTGGCTTGTTACACACCTGAATCACAATTCCCAGGAACAAAACTATGATTATCTCAACCTTAAGAAAAACAGCTGGATTCTAGAAAACGCTTAATGAAAGTAGGAGATTTTAGAAAGAAGCACAAATGTCCCCAAGTCCCTACAGTCACTCTCCCATGCCCAGAAAAAATAGCTTCCCAACACAAGGCCTTTATAAAGGGCTAGTGATGGGCTCCTGAGCCTGAGCCTAAATGCTGCCTGTTGACCTCACTGCTGTTCAAATACTGTCTTCTTGTCATAAAAGTAGACATTACCTTTATTTGATTTTCCCTAGCACTGCCTGTCTGCCAGCCTGCTCCCTCCCCTGCCACCCCCACACACACTTGTGATGAATTCTAGATGCAAATCCAAGTCCTCGTTGCTGACGTGCTTCCAGATCTCATTGGCTGTGGGCTTTGTCTCGAATTATGAGGCCAAGCCTCATATTTTGAGATATGAAGCGAACAGAAACATAAATAGACCCACAGGAATATCTCAGTGTTATTTTTTGATTTGTGTGAAGGACAGTGATCTCTCCCTTTTCTTCTCTCTTTAATACCTATTTCCAAACATAAGAAACTGGAATGTATGATGTGCCTATAAGTGTCAAAAATTGCTCCAGGCATGCTACTTGCACTGTCTAGTTTAATTCTCACACAAAACTATAGAACAAGTGTTATGATTCTCCTTAATTGATGAGGCACCAAAGTCCAGAGGGATCAAGTAACTTGCAAAGGCCCACAGTCATGTGGTTGAGCAGAGGTTCGAATCCAGGGCATATTAGTGCATACATGCTCTTCTCTCATGCCATGATTCCTCCCCTCAAATAAGATTTCTATGGTACTTTATGTTTTTTGAACCAATAAGACTTATCCTAATAAAACAGAACAATATGTAACAATTGGTGGGACACAGTGGCTCACACCTGTAATCCCAACACTCTGGGAGGACAAAGCTGGTGGATCACCTGAGGTTAGGAGTTTGAGACCAGTCTGGCAAACCAGGAGAATGGTGAAACCTTCTCCCTACTAAAATTACAAAAATTGGGTGGGCGTGGTGGTATGCACCTGTAATCCCAGCTACTTGGGAGGCTGAGGCAGGAGAATCACTTGAACCCAGGAAGTGGAGGTTTCAGTGAGCCAAGATTATTCCACTGTTCTCCAGCCTGGGTGACAGAGTAAAACTCCATCTCAAAAAAATAAAAATAGAAAAATAAAGAACAATTAATTCTATTTTTATGGGAAAACTAGATATAAAGTATGTATGTGATTTGTTGACCTTTTTTGGTAAAAAGAACTAGGACTAGAAATTCAAACTTTCAAGCTTCAAGTTCAGCACTTTTTCTTTTTTTTGTTTGAGACACAGTCTCACTCTGTTGCCCAGGCTGGAGTGCAGTGGTGTAATCTCAGCTCACCACAACCTCCACCTCCTGGGATCAAGCATTTCAACTGCCTTAGCCTCTTGAGTAGCTGGGACTACAGGCACGCACCACCATGCCTGGCTGATTTTTGTATTTTTAGTAGAGATGGGGTTTCACTGTGTTGGCCAGGCTGGTCTTGAACTACTAACCTCATGATCCACCTGCCTTAGCCTCCCAAAGTTCTGGGATTACAAGGGTGAGTCACCACACCCAGCTGGCACTTTTTCAATGACATTGATGTAGGATATTTTGCTCCTTAGCTCAGCCAGTCTGGGTTCTTGTCTCAAGCCCAGGAAGAATTAGTCATGCAGACACATTCAAGGATGAGAAGGATGGAATGAATTAAGCAAAAAGGAAGCTCTCAGCAAAAGAGGAGATCCTGCAAGCAGGTTTCCACCTCCCAAATTGAATACCAGGGTCACCACACAGGAGTTGAAGAGGCCAAGCTCTTCCCTGTGTAAGGTGTGAATTCCTGGTGGCTCCTGCCCATTCCTCAAGTGCAGGTGGACCTCCAGTCCACTGCAGGCATGCCCCTAGTCCACTGCAGGCATGCCCAGGCAAGCCCCCCATGCAGTTCCCTTATCTGCACAAAACATCTAGTGTAAATACTTATGGGGTGGGTTGGAGATTCTGTAGGGACCCTGCCCTATCTGCCTAGGCCTTTGTCTGCCTCCTGCCTCTATCAATATCATGATGTTTAGAAATGAGGAGAAAAATATCTAGTACTTGCTGAGACTGTGAGAGCTATTTCCTTCATGTAGTATTCACGGCCCTGAAAGCTGGCCAGTAGAGGGTCAGGGCACAGGAAGGGAAGCAGCATCCAATAGATGGGCTACCCCTCTACCCTGTTTGCTGTGCTAAACAATGTCACTGTAGGAGACAGTGCTCTCCCCCAGGTTGTCTCTGCCCACTCCTATCAATCTGTTTTTCACAATCAATTATTGACCTATTTGATCTTCCTTACTAATTTACAATTAGCCACATCCTACTTTGTCCCATTTTTCCCTCTCCTGACTATCTCTTGGTATGAAATCCTACTAAATTGCATTTTTTTCACTCCCCCTAAGTAGTGTGATACATGATGCCAAGCTAAAAGCATTTGTTTATTTTGAATAAATTTGCAACTAGAAATTCTGTTTTCTTAACCAAATTTCTAGACTTGAACAAAGCGTTTTATTTAATGAATGGACGATGATGATAATTGCATCTTTTTTAAAAGGAGCAAAGGAATCATTATGCATTGCCTATTTTCTAACAACACTAGATTCCATTTTAAATATGTTGTAATCATTTCTACCTGAAGAGCACTGGCACTGGACCAGCCTGCCCTGGTACACATCCTGGCTCTGTCTCTTACCAGCTGTGTGACTGTGAGTGAGTTACTAAATCCCTCCATGCTTAGGTTTTTTCCTATAAAACAAACATAATTGTAATCCCCACGTATGTTATATAATTATGGTTAGATGTAAATAAAATGATATAGGTTTGGGAGAAGTTTTAAAAATTTTGGCAGATTATTTTTTGGCAGTTATTTTTTGTTGCTGTGTTTTATCTTCATATATATATATATATATTTGTGTGTGTGTGTGTGTGTGTGTGTGTGTGTATTTCTTAAGAATGCTCAAACTTGGCCAGGCACAGTGGCTCACTCTTGTAATCCCAGAGCTTTGGGAGGTCGAGGCCAGAAGATTGCTTGAGGCTAGGAGTTTGAGAACAGCCTGGGAGTACAATGGGACCCTGTCTCTACTGAAAATTCAAAAAATTATCTGGGTGTGGTGGCAATGCCTGTAGTCTTAGCTACTTGGAGGCTAAGGCAGGAGGATCCTTTGAGCCTAGGAGGTTGAGGTTGCACTGAGTCATTATTGTGCCATTGCACTCTAGCCTAGGTGACAGAGTTTAACCCTGTCTCTAAAAAAGAAAGAAAGAAAGAAATGCTCACATTCTTGAAATAAATTCATTTTTATACATTTATTCAAACTAGCTATACAAAAAACTATGAGAAACATATGTCTGTAAGAATGTTCATACAGCTTTATTGAACATGATTCTTCCTACTAGGAACTTAAATCGATAACGTAAGACACATCAGTAGGATTTTAAAGTAGCCATTAACAATTACAATCTCAAACAATAATTTTATAAAATAGAATATTTTGTACTATTTAGAAAACAAGTTACACAAATGTACATGTACTTCAATTCCCATTAAAACTCATATTTACATTAGATATACAGTGAGAGTATGAATAACTTCCAAATTTTCTGCAGTGAGCTTATATCAATTTAAAATCAGAATTTATGTGTGTATGTATTTAAAATATGTATTTAACATGATTCTAACATTTGACCTAGTAATTCCTAATCATTTCATGTCCCATCTAATTCTTCACTGTTGATTAATTAGATTTCTGATACTGTAATTTAATTGAATAATGAAGAAGAAAGGAAAACTATGTACTAAAATGTAAATTTCAACAGGATATATAAGACTAAAAAATTGAAACACAAAGTAACAATAGTCATGGAATGGTTAAATATAATGGGATCGCAGTTTAATGTACAAGTATGAAAACTCATATGTTGTTATGAGATAAAAACTGGATACAGCTATATGTGTGTGCATCTAGATATACACTAAAATATGTTTTAAAAATCCTATGGCTATGACTAGATAAGGTCTATAAGAATATTTTTGTAAGTTTTGATAGTAATTACTTCTGGGGAGAGGTGTTTCTGTTCTCTATTCTTCATTTCCCAAATTTTCTACTATTATGTAATATAAATTTATAGCAAGGAAAATGTTTTATTAAATGTAATTTCTTAAAAAATATTGTATTTTCCTTCTTCCACTGACAAGTTCTCTAAGGTAAATTTTTTCTGACTCTTCCAAGATCATGTGTCCACCATCTTATTTTATCTAGGGAATGACAACCCCACTTACGTCATTTTGAAATACTGCATTATACAGTATTTGGGGAGAATAGCCTCTCCTGTAAAACCTTTGCCTGCAAGCTTCCTCTGGAGCCTGTTTGAGTCAGCACCTCCATCTGTGGTCCAAGATGAGAAAGGATGTACTAAATCACCTTGACAGTTGTCTGTTTGCATTATATCATCAGCCCCTGTCTCGTGTGCAGATGCAACATTCCTTCAATCTGTTCTTTACCTCTCCTAAGTACACAGATTCTCAGATAGAATGGAGAATCCCTTTTTTTTTTTTGCTATAATAGACACACTGATTTTTGAGACACCTTCCCAGAATGTCCCTGCAACATTATTATTAGTTTTTAAACGCGGATAGTACTCCCAAGAAGGAAAATCAGGCCATGGTTTACTTCGCATAATTTAACTGCTTAACTCAAAATATTCTCCCTAGAGACCATCACGGTAGTGAAACTTTTCCTGTTATACCAAGAAGAGTCATTGACAAATTTGTAATCATAATATATGTGTATATACTTAAAGCATATATTTAAAATGGACGTCCTGACATTGTAGCTTACAGTTATAGGATTAACAAGGCTGAAAGGAAATTACTTCAAGTAAATTCAGAAGCAGGACAATAGTGAGGGACAAACCTAGAATGAATGACAAGCATGGGGAAAGATAGGGGAAACAAAAATAACTTCCTTATTTACTGATTCTCATATTGCCTGGAGTAGCCATGCTTAGACAAGCAAATAAGCCAATGTTTTTCTAACATTTGCTCAGCATTTTCTGAGGCTCTCCTAGCAACAAGCATGTTGTAAGGTGTTGGTCCTGAGAAGGCCAAGCACATGTGGATCTCTCAGTCAAATGGAAAAACCAAGTCCAAGAGTCAAGCAAAAGGCCAAGAGTTTTGACAGAATGCTCACAGGAGTGTGTTCAACTTTACCCGGGCAAAAGAAAATGAGTAAGCAGAGAGATCTGACTTTGTCTTAGTCAATCTGATCATTTTCAGGTAAAATGGGTAGAACATACTTTGTCCAGTTTGAATGGTGATACATTACAAATTAAATTAATTACTCAAAGGCCACTGTCTATGATTTAATCTAGGAAAAACTTCCCTCCACTGCATTCCGGCATACCTTAGAAACTTGTGTCAGAACGTCTTATTCTGCCAGCTTCTTTACACTTGTTTCTCTCTATTCTAGACTGAGACTTTCAAAGGTTACTTAGGACTATTGGATGGTGATATATAATGCTCAGAAAATGTAGACGAAATGGAAAAACAAAAACTTTCATATTTGGGGTCTTATAAACTACTTGTATTTTAAGGAAGATTTTTTTTTTTTTTTTTTTGAGTTGGAGTCTTGCTCTGTCGCCAGGCTGAAGCACAGTGGCGCAGTCTCTGCCCACTGCAACCTCTGCCACCTAGGTTCAAGCTATTCTTCCGTCTCCACCTCCCAAGTAGCTGGGACTACAGGCGCGTGCCAAACGACCAGCTAATTTTTTTTTTTTTTTTGTATTTTTAGTAGAGATGAGGTTTCACCATGTTGACCAGGATGGTCTTGATCTCTTGACCTCGCGATCCACCTGCCTCGGCCTCCCAATATTTTAAGGAAGATTTAATAATCAAAGACACTTAGACCACTTTTTGTTGTTGAATTCAGCTGGCATAAAATGACAACACAAACACAATTTCAACATGATTGAAATTGTTGTATGATGAAGTCGGAGAAAGTATTAGGGATGTCCGGTAAAGTAAACCAAAACCTGATTAGGGTAACTGGAATGGAAGTGGCTGTCAAACTGAAGAAAGGTTTTGTAAAAAAAAAAAAAAAAAAACAATTATAGAGAAATCCATATTCCCAAGGTGACCTCTGGATTTTGTCCAGAAAACTCAGAAAGCTAGCCATCTTGTGGTGATCCCAAGAAATTCATTCATCAGCTCTTCCTTCTCAGAGAGGAGAGGATCATATATATTCATTTTCTACAATCAGAGCTGAGAGATATAAACAAACACTACGTCCAATTTTATGTCAGTAGATTGTGTAAAAAATTCAAATGCTAGATGGATAAAATTTTAGATTACCAACAAACTAAAGGACTTATGGGTACTCCAGTAGCAAGTGGGCAAGTGGAATGATACTAACCTTTTTAACGTGACTTTAATAAGTCTTAAATTGTGTTAACAGCATAAATATGTGGGAAGGGGTAGGAAGCAGAGAAAGGAGGACCCTTGGTGGTTGCAGGGTAGGGGCTGGGGAGGTGAGGGGCCTCCAGACCTCATTTCAGAAAGTCATTAGGAATGTGTCACTCTGTCATTGGCCTGTGTTTCAGGGAACCATCAGTATCTGCCTTTATGGATCAATGTGAGATTTTTTGAGGCTGTGACAGCCCCACTCTGAGTGGGTTGTAAGTGAAGTACAGTTGCCCTGTCTTATGAAAGGGAGAGGATTGGGCAGAAAAATCCATCTGACATTGTAAGCTAAATTTATCAAGACAACCAATTTTTCAGTTATACAGAACTCTACTTCTGTCGCTATTTTAAAAAAATATTACCGAACAACCTCCTGGATTTTTCTCACTTCCTACTTACAGCGAAACATGTAAATAAGGAGAACCCCAAAAGCATCTCAGCTCATAATACATTTGATACTTTGTTTCTTTTCTTTGGAAATGTTCTTTCATGAACCATTTCCACAATGCCAGAATAAAGCCATTTCAAACGTAAATTGCTGACTTGATCGTGAGAAAATTAGAAAAAAGTTATTTAATGCTAGTGTAAGATTGGTTAGTGTGTGAGGGTGTGCTTAAAGAAGAAGGAAAATTGCACAAGACAGTATGAGCACCCACTTAAAACGTTACAGGGGAAACAGTCTACTCATTAACGTATGCTTTAAATAATCCGAAAGATTAAATAATACCATGATAAAATAACTTATGATTGCAAAATTACCAGACAAAACATTTTTATTGATCTACATAAGCCCCATTACATAAATTATTTTTGCGGAGACATTGTGTAGTCATTACGAAAATGGGTTTAAACTTCGGACGCACTCGGATTCAAGTCTTAGCTCTACCTCACTCTTGTTCTATTTCCTAAGCAAGTTACCAAACATTCTGCAGCCTCAGTGTTCTTATCTGTAAAATGGGGATACCATAAGTATCTAGCTCACAGAGTAGTTGTGAGGAACAAAGGAGAACACGCACAAAGTACCTGGCCCAAAGAAAGTACTCAATGTGTTGGTTGTCAGTAGTGCTTCTAATAGTACTTAGTGCTTTTCTCCACATTGCACAATATACTCAACACTCAAACTTATTTGATGAGGTCTGCTTTTTCTACTATACCACACCTGTGCTTCACAATATTTACATTGTTTAAAAAAGCAAATGTTGGTCTCATTGACATTTCTATGGCTAACTTATCATAGAAATGTTGACTGTGTAACCTTGTAATGTCTTATTAAGAGGAAGTGGGTTTTCCAAGGGCAAATCAAAGTTTTCTAAAATGTGAATGTATTATGGGTCTCTGAAACACATGGGCCTTAGGGAAAGCTTCATCCCAAGATCCTGAAATGGATTAGGATCAATTTGTGTTAATCTTAAAGTAATTGTCTGGCTTAGGCAAGTTCCTGTTAAGAACTCACCTAGTAATTGTGGAAGGAAAGAAAGAAGAAAAGAGAAAATAAGGAAAGAGAAGGAAGGGAGGAAGGAAGGAAGGAGAGAGGGAGGGAGTGAGTTAAAGAAGAGGGGAAGGAGGGATAGAGGGAGGACGTATCAATAAATTAATTGTTATAACACCTGGGGCCTTGTTCTTGCTCAAATTATTTTAATGTTCTTCTTAATATTCTTCTCTAGCTGCAGGCAAAGATCATCCTCATCTGACCACTTTTGTCCAAAACTGTAGCTGCATCCTTGTTTTATTGTCAAACTAGCATTAAGATATTGTTCCTTCCTTCTAAACTCTTGGCCGGTTCTTTTTTATACTTGAAAATGTATCCTTCATCTAACACTTACAGCAAATCATGCCGATCTCTAATAGCCCTGGGCAGATGCATCCCGCTTGGTGCACTTGTTCCACTCCTTGATGCAGAGAGACTTTCTCTCTTATTTTATCCTTTTGCATTTAATGCTTTATATGTGCCTTCTCTCCTACCCCTATGGCCCATGGCCCCAGTTAGAAGGCAATATCCATGAATTATTCTTCTCCAGAACACAATACTACACAAACAAACATTTTCTGATTTTCAAAACATTTATGCATATATGGATGGTGTGTGTGTGTGTGTGCGTGCGCACGCACGCATTCAAAGCACACAGCATGATTCCTAACAAATACACTATGAATGCATAACTTGATCCATACATTGACTCAGATACAAAATAATAATACTACAGAGAAAAGAAAGATGAAGCATGATAAGCCCATCATACTTTGACCATCCTCAAGAAGAAATTCATCAGGGTAAGTACAATTAGGGATACGGTATTTCGCCTGTGGTGGCCCAGCGGGCTGCAGCCTGTGGGAACTTACGTTCAGCACTTGACAGACATTGCAAGTGAAAATCATTTTCATCAAAGTCTCAAGTTAGATCGCACACTAAAAATTGATTCATCTAGGTTACATGGTAGACTGAAAAATACATCGAAAATTTCTGCGTGAGAAAACCAGCTTGAAAATCATATAAGGCTTCTCACTCCAGGACACTTGGACATAGGAAAAGAGTTTGATGTGGAAATTTGGAAAGTACCTATACTAAACTGAAATTTTGCCAAGATTATTAACATATCACTTTGATGAGCCAAGAATTTCTATCTTTCCCCATAGGGGAGGATGTCTCCAATAGTTGGAGTTTGAAAGAGGGCACAGCTTTTATTTTAAGAATAAAGAATTTCAAACTGAAGAAAAGAATTGCAGCTAGGTTTTGACAGAGGCTGTTGGGAAGTGGAGGCAAACATGATGTTTTATAAATGTTGGTATTACATTCAGATCACTTTTGGTAGGTGCCTTCTGATTATCTAATTAGTATAATGTCAGCTGGGCTTGAGAATCATTTCTTTTTTAAAAACCATCTGTTTTGTCATAAAAGTTTCTTTAGAAGCCATATGCAGGCAGAGCATTTGCGCTTTTCTTTTTTCAAAGTTATCTTCTGTGTTCTTTGTCTCTACTTCCTGTGGCATGAATAGTAGTTTTAAACTGTCTAGGAAGAATGGAGTCCAATAGAAGAAATGAATAAATAATTGGCCAATTAGACAAATCAATTGATGGAAGATATCAGTGATCTTGGACACAGTGAAAATGTCATCTGTAACTCATGTCACAAGGAAGAAATTCTATTTTCAAAATGGTGACGTTTTGGATCATTTTGCCTTGTGAGTCTGAATTTTCCTACTTAAAAATGGGAGATTTTGTAAGGAATTAATTATATCACATATAGGAGGACAATGCAGGAGAAACTATATATTATATAAATTATATATTATAGATGAAAGTAGTTTATTAAGTCTTAAATACAAAAGAAATAACCGTTGTAACAATTGTATACTTTTTTTTTTTTTGAGACGGAGTTTCACTCATGTTACCCAGGCTGGAGTGCAATGGTAATAAACAGTTATTGACCACTAGCAAGCAAGCTAATATGAGTCATTAAACTACAATTTTCCACCATTTTTGACTCCAAAACTTCTTCTTCCCTTGCTGGTTTCTTGTACAAATTTGCGGAATGTTAAATACACGTATGCATAGTCCGTCTTTCTTAAGCTAGTGAGGTTAATGACTCTAAAATAACATTTCCTTTTCCCTTTACCTTAAACTTTACCCTAAATTTTCAGCATAAATCTGTCAGTCAAGTACTCCTGCCTCTCCCTTGATCAGAAATACATGGTTGTACTTGAGTCCTTTTGAGATCCCAAGAGTCTGGTGACATATTCATAGATCACAACCAATTAAAATGTCAAGAGCATCAGTATCAGTTCAGGAATGTTTGGACAGAGCCCTATGATCAAGCAGGAAGTATCAACTGTAAGCACCATTCAATATACTCTGATGGATGATGAAAATTTCAAAAGTGTACTCTACGCATAAGGAACATAAAGCAATCTTTTTGGATAGTCAATTTCTTGGTAGTAATAGTAGTAGTGTTATGTTATTTGTTTATATTTGTTCAGCACTTGGTGCTTTTCTAAGTGCTTTAAAACATGTTATCTCCCAGTGTTTAGTTCCCAACCCCACTCTAGTGCATCCCAGTTTGCAGATATTAAGTGGGAACTATGGCAGCAAACAGCTCAAGATCCACATTAGCTTATACATTTTCAGTGTCTACGAAATACAAAACTTTCTCATTCTTCTTACCATGTAATGTTATAACATATAGGAATATATTATAAGCCTAGAGGCTCAGCAGCTTGTCATCTCTTACAAGATTAATGATGGAGTTAGAATTTGAACCTGAGTCTTCTGATACCAGCATGGGTACTGTTCAGGCTCACATTCTGGGTCACTCTGTGAGGCTGATGCTGGCTGTCTGAGAAGCAGGAGAAGGAAAAGAAACAACCATAGCACAGAAAGCTGTGCTGCTTTGAAAGAGTGTCACACCACGATTTCCAGGCTGTGATGCATCTCATCTTGTAAAAGTAAATACCTGGCGATTTCCTCGTGGATTCCAGTAGTTCCCCTCACCACACGTTGACTATAACAGCTGCATTCACTTCATGAAAATGGGTTAAATGGAGATAATAAATTGACTGAAAATGTAGAAGACTGAAGTTTTTGAAAGCAGTATCTGAGAGCAAATTGTTTATACATTTTACCTCTAGAATTTTGAACTCCAGAGCAATTCATTTTAAAATTCGGGACGATAACTAACAAAGAATTTTCCACAATCTTAAGCTAGTATTTCCCACAAAACAGTGATACTTAATGCATATAAGTCATTTATTTCAGGAATATTGTGCATGTTACACATACACACACACTTACACCAGTATGTGATTGACAAACAAAAACTTGACAGGGTGGCATGTCATGCTGGGGCCGGGGAGTTGAGGGGAGGCAGATACAGTGCGGATTGGAAGGGAACACAGCCCAGAACACAATCAGGTGTTGAAACCATCACGAAGCACTGAATTCCAGCTGGCACGAGCGTTTGTTTTTTTCTGATCTCCGACTTGAAAACTGAAGGGACACACGAGTCACTTGATGATTCCTTGAGTGATCCAGATGTACTGAGCTGGGAATCTTTTGGAAGAGGGAATTTTCTGAATATAATAAGGGACATAATCTTTGTATCAGATGTACATAAATGTGATAAACATGTTTTGAAAGTGCTGTAGTCAAATTCTTAAATTATGATAACTGACATAAAGTTAAAAATGGTGTGTGTATAATAATGCTAGGTTCAGACTCCACTGTTTCTGACATTTTTAATTGTTGTTATTTTATCTATTTTTTCTTGTTTCCTTTCTTTCCTCCTTCCTTTCTTAACCCTTCCTGCCTTCTTTCGTCTTTCTCTCTCGTTTACTCTCTCCCTCCTTTTCTTTCTTAGTGCTATATAGAGAGAAATGTATCCTAGAAGGGAACCTAGAAGTTTTCTAGTTCAGAATTTCTTAATGTGTATTTATAAAAAATTAGTTGTCTGAGATATTTTTAGGAGGATCTATGCCAGCAAACTGACAGAAATATGGTATTTTATATTTCTCCTTAGACCTTCACCATATCTATTGGCAAATTAAAGACTGAAACATTTTGCAAATTAAGAAAACTACTTAATTTTGTTTTACCTATTTATTTCCAAACTTAGACTCAATGACCCTAACTTGGGTAAGACCAATAAAACTTAAGGAACTTAAGGAACGACCCCAAGTCACTCTTGGGGAAATAGATGGTTTATTCTATCCTGTTACTCACTGCGGGAATAACATGTCAACACTAACTGCACACATTTGTGAATATGTTTTGGGTACTGTCAGGAGCTCCGAGCAATAATTAAGGAGGAATCATGCAACAGGCACCCTTTTATGGATCAGATTGTTCCTTTAGTGGGCCCTTTTAGGGGGTTTTATTATTAATTTCATATTAACACACTTGCTATAATGTATTGTGTACGAAATTCATAAGTTCCTGGGCTAAGACATTTGGTTCAACTGTCTAAGCAGGGACGCTGTCTGAACAATGCCTAATTGTTCTAGTGAAACATATCAGATTTTTCACAAATTTATCACACTGAGTCGCTGAAAGGGAATTAGGACCACAAGAGACCTTCTTTTTGTCCTGGTTAGGAGCTGAACATCAGATTTCTGTTTGGGTCCCCAGAAGCTGATTAATCAAATCATAATGACTGTATTCCCATACTGTTATTCAACAGGGAAGTATATTTATCTGAAAACCAGATAAGCTATTTTTAAATTTTTTTAAGCTGCTAATATGTGCCAGTAAACAAATGCCTAGACTTTGTGCTCACAAACCTTCTACCCACAAAGAATCCTTTATCTTACCTTTTCTTTTTCTAGCTGAATGTGGTATTGAAAAAAATTTTAGCCCTACAAAATTGAAACTTCTGTCATTTGTTCCTTCCTTTCAGACTCTGTGCTTCTGTAAACATGTTAGAACCTTGAGCAATACATTGTCCACGGTGTTAGCGCTTCCTTTCAGATAGGTTCATGATACACTCCACCAACCACCACACACACACACACACACACCACCCAGATCTTTTCTATTTCCTGATTATTAAATGTTGGGAAAGACAGTGCAACGCCAACACCTAATTGTGCCACCTAACACTTCTGTCCAACTTGATATTATTCAGCATTTTTGAGAGACAGTTGATAGTTACACTAACTATAAATCTACCAGACTATGTCATATTCCTTCATCTTGCCCACAAGGATATCATAATGCTCTGCTAAAAATCAAGAAACACTCTATCTTATTATTCTAGTTTACCAGTCTAATAACACTTGTACTAGTTTGGCTTGTCTTATTATTCCAGTCCATGAGAGAAATTTATAGTAAACCTTCACTGTTTTATATCATTACACTGCCAGTATTTTTTATATCATTACATTGCCGGTATTTTTTATGCAATTCTGTTTTCATTGCACATGTTTTATATCAAATAAGAATGTTTTCATATCAAATACACATATTTGACCACTATCAGTCTGTTGGCATCTCTTGGTCTTTTGAAGTTTTGCAAATGTTACTTCATAATTATTCAGAATGCTCTTGGTAGCTTGTCCGTTTGTAAAGAATTTGTCATTTAAAATATTTAAAAATTTTTGTATTTGAGATTTAATTCAACTCATAATTCAATTTTATGGTAGTTTAAAATCTTCTTTATAAAAGAATATCCTCAGAATATTACATCAAGAAGGCAGGTTGGACACATGCACCTATCTTGTGTCTATGCCACACGAATCACTGAATAATGGAAATAATATAAAAAATCAAAATAAATTGTGAGAGTGCTCACAAACAATTAGGAGGCAGCAGTCATGGGACAGAAAATTCTAAAAATGTGTTGCATGTGGAATTAGTTTGCTGGAGAATTATGGAGAGTAAGCCATAATTATGGAGACTAAGCCATAATTTACACATGGAAAAGAAAACTATAGAAAAGGAAAAGTCAGGTTCTGTAATATTTGAATTTCGTGATCAACAGATATAAGACAAGCCCTCTGGGCTGGTGCTTCTTCTCAAATGTCAGTGACATACAAATCACGTGGGAAAGGTGTTTAAAAACAATCTGATTAGAAGGTCTGGGGTGGTGACCAAGAGTCTGCTTTGCATGCTAGACCATGCTAACACTGCTGGTCCTTAGACGTTTCTTTGACTATCAAGAATACTTCTTTGAATATCAAGAGTCTTGATCAGAGGGTCTTGGGGGCAAAGTCCAGCAATCTGTTTGTTAACTAGCCCTCCAGGGCATTTGGATACACACTCAAAAGTGGACCCGCTAGTAGTTAAACGAACAGGTGCATTCAGTTCAGCTGGCCTGTTACCTGCCTTTATCACATTTCCATTCCCTCCCATGATCCAAGCTACAGGGCCACAATGTTTTCTTTCAGGCTTAAAACCCTATATAACTCTGGTCACAGAAGAAATCAATAAATGATCTCTAGGACGGCTTACAGTGTTGATTTGTTCTTGGTAGAACAAAGCAAATTTGGAGATAACCTTTACCCTGTGATCATCTACATGAAGGAGGAACAAAGAAAAGGCAGTTCTACCCAGGGAGAAAATCTATCTAAGTGATCCACCCATGCTGAAGCGTTTTTCTTTTGGTATTTGCAGGACAGGGTCTCAAGCTTGCCTGCCAACTTCTCATTCATCTTTCTTAGAATCAGAATGTATATGGAGCCTGTGTCTACTTTCATACCATATATTAAAACACTTAAGTGATCATTTAAGGTAAAAACTATTGATTAGAATATGTTTATCCTCCTATCTTGATAATGATCTGATGGGCAGGTTTGTATTTAGAATTTTGTACTGTCTGGAGTTCCACATGTGAACGCGAAGCTATAGGGACAGCTCCAAACTGGCCTTGAAGCTTTCTACCCGCTGATCAACCACCCACTCCCTTTCTTCTTTTTTCCTCTATCTACAGCATTTGAACTCAACATTTTGCAAGTAGGTATATCCTAGGGATTTGTGACAATCTTTTCAGCAATAGTAGCTCATTAGAGTGGCGATGCTAAATGCCGCCTGTGGGTGGTTAGGGCAACAGAAGGCATACCTCCCCAAAATGGCATATTAAAATCTCCAGGGAGACATGTGAAATTTGAAAAAGCTTCCAAGATGATTGCCTAGTTACCATTTTCGGATTTGAAATCTTTATATACATTATTTCCATGTCCTCTTTGATTAAGTCTGCAGATGGAATAATTCTTTAAAATATCAATAATATTTACTTCAAATCTTACTGTATTAAAAAAAATCATAGGCAACATTAAAGCCTCTTGAACGATTTCTTTCTTCCTTATATAAATTTTGTGCGTCTCCATCCTGGACAAGCACTTATATATTTTTTCACATGCAGGGCTGATGCTCAGCTGATATACACCAGTTTATTTTTTAAACAAAACTATGCTTTATAAATCTAACCATTTAGAAATAATACATGTATATCAAGTTTATTATTTTTTAATATTATATTCTCAACACCCAATCAAAAAGAAATATAAATTTGAGGCTGGGTGTGGTGGTTCATGCCTGTAATCCCAGCACTTTGGGAGGCTGAGGAGGGTGGATCACTCGAGGTCAAGAGTAGGAGAGCAGCCTGACCAACATGGTGAAACCCCATCTCTACTAAAAATAAAAAATTAGCCAGACCTGGTGGCACACATCTGTAATCCCAGCTACTTGGGAGGCTGAGGCAGGAGAATTGCATGAACCTGGGAGGCAGAGGTCGCAGTGTGCCAAGATCACACCACTGCACTCCAGCCTGGGTGACAGAGTAATACTCCATCCCAAAACAAGAAAAGAAATATACATTTGATACATTAAAAAATAAACTATTTTAAGAAACAAAAACAAAATGAATACTTTTGCACTCAGTTTTATCGTATAATTATTTGCATATTAACTTCAGGTTCCTTTGACAAAGTAAAACAACAGAAAAAAAAATGAAGATCTTTTGAAAATGTTCCTTTTGTTGCATTCCTTCTCAAGGTAGCCATCATGATAAATTCAGCATTTCACAATTTATGGATTTTTTTTCTAATGACACCACTGACTGGTTTTGAGATTTTTCTTCTTACCCTTCATATTTTTCAATTTCATTATAAAGTACCTAGTTATGGACTGAGATTTTTGTTTCTCTTCTTCTTTTGAGACAGGGTCTTGCTCTGTTGCCCAGGCAGGAATACAGTGGTGCAAACAACCTCAGCAACAGAGCAGGGCTTCAACCTCAACCTCCTGTGCTCAAGCGATCCTCCAGCCTCAGGCTCCCAAGAAGTTGCTACCACAGGTGTCTGCCACCACTCCTGGTTAATTGTTCAGTTTTTTTTTGTTTGTTTGTTTGTTTTTCTTTGTAGAGACAGGGACTCACTATGTTGCCCAGGCTGGTCTCAAACTCACGGCCTCAGATGATCCTCCTGCCTTAGCCTCCCAAAGTGCTAGGATTACAGGTGTGAGCCATTGTTCCTAGGGCTGATTTATTTTATTTTAAAATCACATGTTTTGAGTGAGGCACGGTGGCTCACACCTGTAATCCCAGCACTTTGGGAGGCTGAGGAGGGTGGATCACNGATTTATTTTATTTTAAAATCACATGTTTTGAGTGAGGCACGGTGGCTCACACCTGTAATCCCAGCACTTTGGGAGGCTGAGGAGGGTGGATCACCTGAGATCAAAGAGACTAGACTGACCAACATGGTGAAACCTCATCTCTTCTTTGAAAAGAAAAAAATTTAAAAATTAGCCAGGTGTGGTGGCGTATGCCTGCAATCCCAGCTACTTGGGAGGCTGAGGCAGGAGAATTGCTTGAATCCAGGAGGCGGAGGTTGCACTGAGCCAAGATCACGCCACTGCACTCCATCCCAGGCAACACAGCAGACCCGGTCTCAAAATTTAAAAAATAAACACATACAATAAAATTACATGTTTGAGTATTGTTAGTGTGTTTTTGATTGAAGAACTCATATTTGTTTTAAATCTTACGAATACTCAGCTATAATTTTTTCAAAGATTGTCTCCTATTTTTTTCCATTTATTTTTCTGAGACGACTATGAAGCATATGCTATATCATCTCGTTCTGTCCTACGTGTTTTGTATGATATATCCCTTTGACCCTCTGCCTCTGGTTATAGGTGAGCCTCCCAGGACCATCTTTCTTTTTTCTTTCCAACTTTTATTTTAGGTTCAGAAGGTACAAGTGCAGAGTTGTTACATAAGTAAATTGTGTGTTGTGGGGGTCTGGTGTACAGATCACTTTGTCACACAAGTAATAAGCATAGTAACCTGTAGGTAGTTTTGTGTTCCTCACTCTCCTCATCTGTCATCAAGTAGGCCTGGTGTCTATCATTCCCTCCTTTCTGTCCATGTGTAATCAATGTTTCACTCTCAGAATCATCTTTTGATTTACAAATTTGTTTTCAAATTGTATCCAGTTATAATCATCCCATCCAATGCACTTTTTAGTTTGTATTACAATTACATGATACTATATATACATAAATAAATAAATATATATATATATATATATATATATTATTTCTATCATTTTTGTATGATTCTTTTTCATAAGACAATAAGTTTTTTTTTGGTTATTTTAAGTTAATGTTGAATTCATCTTATTGAGCACTTTAAACATCTTCCAAAATGTTTGTCAATTAGTTCTATAAAATTAGCTTTATCTAGAGTTGGTTTTATTGACTTTTATATATAAGATACAATTTCTTCCTGTGTTTAAAACATTTGATTCCAGTCTCATTTGATGAGAGTATATTTTATATTTTTCTCCTTCTCTCTCTCTCCCTGCTTACTTTTCTTGATGCTCATCTATCTTTGTATTGTTGCTGGCAATTACCTCTTGTATCCCCTAAGCAGCCACTTCACAACTGGGTTTTATAAGGTAGTGACTGTGGGGAGTCCAGATCCCATCCCAGAACCAGCAGAAGCCTGTCCTCAACTCATGAAGTCCCAGTTCACGTCCTCTCTTCGCTCTAGGCCTTTGGGTTATTTAGAACGGCACTGTCCAATCAGGTAGCCACTGACCATTTACGAATATTTAAATTGAATATTTAGTCAATGAAATTAAATGAAATGTAAAATGCAGTTTTCTATTCACACTAGCCAACTATGTCTAATGGCTACCATGAAGGGCAGCTCTCCTGCACCTTGACAGATAGTTCTATTGGATGGTGTGACTCTAGAGCTAGAATCCAGGCATTTTTTTCTTTTTTGTTGTTGATTTTTGTTTTTTTTT
>NW_016107645.1:1266734-1335119 GCF_001604975.1 Cebus imitator
AAAAAAAAAAAAAAAAAACTGATGTGGGTGTAGAATGCTATCTCATTTTAATTTCATTTATCTAATTATTAGACCATATCTTTTTCATAATTTATTTTAGGGGATAGGTCATTTGGGTTTCTTCATTGGCTGTTTACCTGTTAATGTCCTTTGCTTATGATTTTTTTTTTTACTGGATTTAAGAGTTATACATTCATAAAAGTAAACATTTTTTGGTTATATGATTTGCAGTCATCTTTGTATTATCTTGAGCTTTCTTTTTAAGTTTGTTTTCATGACTTTTAATTATTTATAAGTGTTTGGTTTTGGTTTTTATTAAGAAGTCAAATATGTCATTTACTTCTGTTGCTATGTTTCCCAGGCTGGTCTCTCATTATTGGCCTTAATTGAACCTCTTGCCTCAGTCTCCCAAGTAGGTAGGATTACAGTCCTGAGATACCTTGCTTAGGAGACTGCTTGATTAATTAATTAGAGACAGGGTCTCACTCTGTCACCCAGGCTAGGGTACAGTCACCTAATCATAGCTCACTGCAGATTCAAACTTCTGGGTACAAGTGATCTTCCCACATTAGCCTCCTGAGTAGCTAGGACTACAGGTGTGTGCGACCATGCCTGGCTATTTTATTTTTTTGTAGAGATGGAGCCGTGCTGTGTTCCCCAGGCTGGTCTCAAACTCCTGGTCTCAAGATTTCCTCTCACCTTTGCCTCCTAAACTGCTGGGATTATATGCATGAGCCACTATGCCTGCTCATATTTATTCCTAGTTATGAATGTTTTTGCTTTGTGCTACTGTTATTCTCTAGCTTAAATTTATAAAAATATCTTCCTCCTATGTTTGTTTTGTTTTTCATATTTAACTGTGTAATAAATCTGTATGTATCTCTCTGTGTGTGTGATGGTACATAATTTAATTATTTTGTCCACATTTATGATTGATAGTCCTATAATCCTTTCTGTATGGGTTTTCCTTTCTCCTCTGACTCCTTCCAATGCTACTTAAGTATTATCCTAATCCCCATGTATGACTGTTTGATTTCCTCTATTCTCTACCACTGGTGTGTTTATCACAGGACCAATTTTACACCATCCTTACTGCCATTCTTCATGTCTCATAGGGAAAATCCTCTTGAACCCCCATTGTGTATGTCTGTAAAGTTTTATTTACTTTCATAGTGCTTTCATACTTTAGTATTCTATCTTGTGTTTGGAACACACACACATGCAGGTACATATACACACACATGGAAATTGCACTTAAACTGTAAATAAATTTGAAATAAATTATATTTTATAATGCTTTTCTTTCTATTCAGGAAAATGGATATGCTCCACATTTTTCCATGTATAGACATCTTCTTTTAGAGCTCCTTCATGATATTTTTAACTTACCTCCAAAAGGATCCTATGTACCATTTGCTAGTTTCATTTCACTGTAGTTGTTTGTAATTTTGGTTGCCATTTTGGATGGCTTAAAAAAATATTTTTTCTAAGTATTTGTTACTGGATTATAGGAGAAACAAGGATTTTATGTATTATGTTATATAAAGCAACATTAATAAATTTCACTATTAAAGTTTTTTTTAACAGATTATACTAAAGTTAAAAAATAACAAATCAGTATCTTTCATTATTTTGCTGGCTAAAATCACCAATTAACTGTCTAATTGAAGTATTGAGAGTAGTATCCTTGATTTGTTTCTACGTGAAAGGGAAAGCTTGAAATATTTTCACATTATGTAATATGTTATATAGGGCTGTGAATCTCAAACCTTCGGGTGCATCAGAAACACCTGGAGGGTTTGGTTAGCAAAAGGTTATGATTCTCCATGGCGACCATTTCTGAATGAATAAACCTGAGCTGGGTGCAGATAATTTGTATTCCATAACAAACACTTGGGCGTTGCTGCTGCTGCTGGTCAGAAAAGAAATGTGGTGGAGTGGGCAGAGAGACTGGATGCTCACAATGGGAGTCAGGTGGTAAAATTAAAGACGCTGGTCAGGGCAGGGCTCACTAGAGCCTGAGTTGCCACCTGAGAAAGTCTTGAGGACATGAGAGCATTAGGCATGAAGATTTCTGGAGGAGGAGCTTCTTCTTAGGCAAGTGAAACAGGAGAATGTTACTGATTTGTTTGAGAAACTTCAAGAGAACCATAGTGGGTGGAGTGGTGTGGTTGATAAAGAATCGTAAGAGTAACCCAGTGCTATGGTAGGCCAAGACAGGAGGATCACTTGAGGTCAGGAGCTTGTGACCAGCCTGGCCAACATGATGAAACCTAATTTCTACTAAAAATATAAAAATTAGCCAGGCCTGGTGGCAGATGCCTGTAATCCTAGCTACTCAGTAGGCTGAGGCAGGAGAAACTTGCTTGAACCCGGGATGCGGAGTTTGCAGTGAGATGAGATTGTGCCACTGCATTCCAGCCTGGGTGACAGAATGAGACTTCATCCCCCCCCCCCGAAAAAAAAATCATAAAAGACAGGCAGGAGGGGTAATGGGAGGCCTGGAGGTCCACCTTAAAGGATTATCATAAACATTCTATATTTCATTTTAAATGACTTGGGGATTTGCTCTCAAGAGTAAGATAATTTGATATGTTTTTAAAGGATCATCTGACGTTTAAAAGTAAGCATTAAATGGCCCGGGAAGAAACATGGAGACCAGGAAAGGGGCTGTTGCAGTAATACAGACAAGATTTGTTGCCATGGTGGGGAGAAGTGATCAGATTTCAGTGTGGTTAAAGGCAGACCTTGAACTTGACTCTCCTGCCATTGGATAAGGGGTGTGAAAGGAAAAGAGTTGTCATGGAGGCTACCAAAGCTTTTAGCCTGAGCAACTCAAAAATCATTGAACCCCTTCAAGGAAACTGAGGATTTCTCTGAAATGAGGACATTGTGTAAAGAAAGGAAACTGTTATCTCAATGCACTGTGTGTGGAAAGTGCTGAGGGAGGATATTCAAAATAATACAAACACAGAGAATTTTATCAAGTCCATACGTGGGACTTGGTATTTTTTATGAACGATTATTAAAGGTTTAGGGACCACAGTGGAACTCCTTGTGAAAAACATAAATTGTATTTTGATATTGTCTAGTGTTAAACCCGAGTTTCTTCACCATGCTCCGTCTCTCCCTTAGTTATGGCAACCTATGTGGCCACACTGAAGTTTGCCATGGATTCAACTTGTATATTATTCTACCTCTTGATTCTTGCTGCCACAAAATCGTAGTCATTTCAACTCTCATCATTTTTTTTACTGAAAATGTGGATGGATGCTCCCTCAACAAACTGAACTTTCCTTTCCACACTAAGACGCCTGCTGTGAGCAGCTGCAGAAAGCAGCTCTGTTTCGGCAACAAAGAAAAGCATATTGTAGAACTACCCACACCTCATGCTTCTGGGTCATTTTCTTTTGCATTTATTTTTATTATTCCAAAAAAAACACAAACAATGTTTTCTGCTTCTGATGATCAAATATTTATTTATTTAAAGGTGTGCTTTATGCTTTTCAGTTTAACTATAATTACCTTTGGTTTTCCCTGGATATAAAATGGATCATACCTTAATTTAAAAATCGAGTCTTCATATAAGATATGAAAATTACAAATTCTAAATAAGGATTGATGTCTGTTGCTAATAGTCTAACAAGAAGAACATTGTGGTACATCAGAGGAAATATTTTTTAAATAAGCAATGTGTATAGTTCTTATTTAATTACTAACTTTTAACTATGTTTGAATGATTTTTTTCCTTGCCAACCTCGTCATTGGCACACCACCATGACACAGAGAAAAGTCCACATCTATTGATTATTAAAAAGAAGGTAGTGAAAAATCTATTAACTATGTTTTATAGTATTTCTCATTGTGTGTTCTTAAATATAAAAATGAAAAATAAAACTTAGTCCTTTTATTACAAATGCTTAACCTTTATTTTCTAAGTAAAAACAGATTGGAGATGTTCATTCCCTATCTCCACCCACCATCATCGACAATATTTAGTTTTTAAATCACAAGACTAACTTTTTTTTTAGTCAATTTCAAGAAAAAAAAGATGCCAGATTTAGGAGCTTAAAGTCTTAGGTATGGCCAGGCATGGTGGCTCGTGCTTGTAATCCCAGCAATTTGGGAGACTGCAGTGGACAAATTGCTTGAGGCCAGGGGTTCAAGACCAGCCTGAACACGGCGAAATCTCATTGCTAACAAAAATACAAAACAATTAGCCAGGCATAATGCCACATGTCAGTAGTCCCAGCTACCTTGGAGGCTGAGGCACAAGAATCTCTTGAACTAGAAGGCGGAGGCTGCAGTGAGCCAAAATCTTGTCACTGCACTCCAGCCTGGGTGACAAAGTCTTGGATATGAATGTCACCTCCTTTCATGGTGTCTCTGACAAGTTGTCAGCCCTCCTCTGCTGGAGTCCTACAGTGACAGCACATGCACTTTATTATAGAATGGGGCATTTTATCTTGTGGTTTCTATGATTTTCATATACATATTTACATTCTTTGAATATCAGTTTCTTTAATAAATGAGAACCAAAATGAAAATATTATAGTTATGAGACATAAGATATATAAAATGTATATCAGTGCTATTGGGATTGAAAATATTCAGTAAATATTAGTTACCATGATTTTAAAAGAAGTTGTGTCAAATCTTTGCCTTGAAGGCAATACAATGTCACTGGAAGATTAAGATATGAACATACTCTGTTAGCGCAAAGTATCATAGACCATAAACAACAGAATTATTTCTCACAGTTCTGGAGGGTGAAGGTTGAATTTCAGGGCACCATCTTGGTTGTATCTGGTGACGGGCCTCCTCCAGGCTACAGACTATCAACTTTTCCTTGTATCCTCACATGGCAAAAAGACAGGGGGCTAGCTCTCTAAACTCTTCTTATACGCGGACAAATCCCATTTTTGAGGGCCCCACGCTGGTAGCCTACTTATCCTCCAAACCCACACCTCCAAATACCATCACATTGAAACTAGGGTTTCAACATATAAACTTTGGAGGAAGACAAACATTCATTCCATAATACACACTGAAAATGAACTTAAGATTGTTTGATATAAATGCAATTCTGTAGAAATAATTTAAAAAACCCAAGCGACTGGCAGAATAATTATATAGAAAACAACAAGAAGACCTAAAGCTATGTAGAGAATATTTTCCATTTTAATATTCAGACAAGTTTTTAAATAGGGTTGGATTAAGCATATACATATGTACACACACATATAACATACACATATCTCATCTATATAGACACTTTCCCAAGGACCTAGTTATTTTGTCCCCATACCCAAACCCCACCCAGCAACATCTCTAAATGTATCTCCGAGTGCTGATCTGTTAAGGCAGGTGGGAAACTTAGAGAAAGAATACAGATCACTTGTAGCCTTCTCCACAAAAGCATTAGCACTGAGACTCAGCATGCACACATTTCTCCATGGCTGGTGGCCCCATCGAAGTCCTATTATAAAGGATGCAGATATGGAGGATACCTGGTGCTCCACCGATAAGAACTAAAATTCAAGTCAGCTGCAGTGATGCTGCATAAATTAACATTTCTTTGTCCAAAGCAAAAGGAGGCCCTGACTCATTTCAGGAGAGGCACTTCTAATTATTGAGGAAAGGTGTTAGGAAGAAATCACAGGCCCTAGAGACTCTCAACAATCTGTATCTATTACAAGTCTAATAACACCATAGGAAGCAAATTAAAGTGGAAACTGATTGCTGTTGATTGCAAAGGTCTTTATATGTAATTTAAATGATCCATAAAGAACAACTGGTGGACTGGTCTCCAAAATAAATTATCCTGTAATAGGAAATTCAAATGTTTTGATCACTAGACTATAGATGATAAAATTACATAATATGAAAACATAATTTTAATATACATTTTTATTGAGGAAAATAGTTTCTATTTAATCAATGAAAATAAGTTTATTAATATGGAATTGTATAGTTTTTCATAGGAGCTAGTTATTTACTAGTTCTTTCATTGGTTAATGTGAGCTAAACGTAAAACCAAATTCTGTACAATTTATTCACAAAGAAACCAAATGATAGAGTGGCAGTAATCAAAACAAACAAAAAACCAGAATACCTTAGAACATGTAGGTGCATTGAAATTAAGTAAGCTTTACATCTAGAAACAATTTTGGTCTACCTGAGGCTTGAGCCTGAGCCCTGAGCTTGTATTATATAAATAATTTTTCCTACTGAGCAGTGATCATGACTTCTAAAGATGGAATACTATGTAAGCAATGCTTTCGGGCATTAGCTGCTTCACTAGTGGGCCTATCCATAAAGGTTCATTGGTTTGCAGAAAATACATAAAATCAAGCATTGGGGAAAGCTTTTGCATAATCTCCAAGCACAGCAGGTTTTAAGTAATTTGACTGTACAGGACTCTCTCAACCAAGGGCTTCCGCTATAACACTCCCAGTGGCAGAGACCATTTGGTTTCTGTATGGTTCTATTGAAACGTCTTTTTTTTTTTTTTTGATAATGAGCCAAAGTTTCTGTCCCTTCCATTTCTATTCACCTGTATGTCCTTCTGTATCTCAAGGCTGCACAAAACAAGCCCAAACTCAGTGTCCCAAGACAGCTATCAGCTGTAGGATAATAACCACCACACCCTCCTCCCCAAAAGGGAGTAATAATAAGCGGAGTAATAGAATAACTCCAGTTATTCTATTCACTAACGTATTCCTCTGAGTAATTCATTTTCAGTGTCTCTGTTAAAGGAAGACATTAAAAAAAAAAAAAGAGGACGAGAACTACAGGTAGTAGTCTACTAGCTCCTAGCTGATACACCCACTGGCTTTACCCTAACTTCTTCAACTCAAATATCTCCCTTTCTCCCTTCAGCCTAGGAGTGCGATGGTTTCACACTGTTGCCAATCCCTATGTTATTTTATCATCCCTTTTTAGCTTCTGACTCTTTCTTCACCTGTGCAATCAATTGTCTTTATTAAAAGATATTTGAAGAGGTTTCTGTTGTAGTTTTTGTATACCAAGAACAGGATGATCATCTTTGTGATTCTGATTACTTATTCTTTGAGGTTCAATGTCTTCTTGTTTAAAGCAACTGTTAGTATTGACATTAAAAGTTCTAGTGTAGGCCAGGTGCGGTGGCTCACGCCTGTAATCCCAGCGCTTTGGGAGGCCAAGGCAGGCGGATCACGAGGTCAGGAGATCAAGACCATCCTGGCCAACATGATGAAACCCCATCTCTACTAAAAATACAAAAAAATTATCTGGACATGGTGGTGCACACCTGTAGTCCCAAATTCTTGGGAGCCTGAGGCCAGAGAATTGCTTGAACCCAGGAGGCAGAGCTTGCAGTGAGCTGAGATCACACCACTGCACTACAGCCTGGGTGTCAGTGTGAGACTCCGTGTCNAAAAAAAAAAAAAAAAAAAAAAAAAAAAGTTCTAGCATATAAATTGGCATCTGTGGACAAAAGAAAAGTAATTTAAAAGTTTTTCAATTTTTGACAGTGAAAACTCATGGTCAAAAAGGCCTGGACACAGGTCACAGCTTCAAATCTTATTTGCTTTGTAACTTGCTTAAATTATTCCAACTCTTCATTTTCCATATTTAAAATAACAAAACAATGCTGACTTAACAATACAGCGTGGAATATGTAGATAATTATGTAAAGCGTATAGCACAGAATCTGTAAAGTTGTAGGCACCTGATAAATATGACTTCTGCCTCTTCTACATAAAATGATGTAGATTAATTCCAAGAGCCCCAGTCACTTCTTATTTACTTCTGACAAGAATTTTTTTCTGAAGTACTAATTATAAAATCAACTAATTATGTTGTAGCCTTGGGAAGTTTTAGAGTAGGTCATTAAAGTTGTAATTATAGTGTGAATTTTTTTAGAAAGAGGTCTGGTAATAAATCCCCCAGAAACCTTTATATAATGTGGCTTTCTTTATTTAAAACCAAGGCACAGAATGAAAAAACTAGAGCTTTTAATCTTCAAAAAAGGTTTTGAGTTTTATAAGTAATGAGTAGGCTCTTTTGTGAACCAGACAAGGGCCATTGAAAGAAACGAGTGCCCAGAGGGGATAAATCACTCTCCCCAAAGTGCTGTGAACAAGTAGCGAATGGGAGTGTGTGCCTATGCACATACAGTTGTGTGAGGGTGAGAGTGTTTGTGCTGGAGGTTTGTGTGTGTATTGGAAGTAATAGTGAAGATTCCGAAAGAAGACTGATGCAGATGTTTCCTATTCTAGTTTTGATGAATTTGAGATCTCTATTATCTGGAATGATTGAGGAAAAAAACCTTCGCTGTTAGTATTACAAAAATATGCATAGGTGTTTATGTTCTGTAAATAAAGATATAAACCTTAATATATGATATATAGAGTGTACTGCCAACCCAGCTGATCTGTAAATCTGTTTGCTCTTAGATCTGCGCCTTGGGCCTTCTTCTATTCTGTTCCTTCCCTATTTCAGAAAACAACACTTCTTAGGCTCTCCTGACCAATGGCTTTGAGGGGAGTTGGCCAGTAGGAAGCACTAAATGTGAACAGGCCCTTTCTGTTTTGTCTGCTTTTTCTGGTTCACTTCCAACAGCAGCTAGGTTCGTCTAGGGTTTCAGCTTCTGTCTGATAGACCCACTGGCTTTACTTTAGTCCCTGTGACTCAGACGTCTCTCTTTCTCCCTTCAGCCTAGGGATGAGAATGATTTCATGCTGTTGCCAATCCCTGTTACCTTATCATCCCCTGCTTAGCTTCTTGCCATTTCTTCACCTGTGTAGTCAGTTGTCTTTATTAAATTTTCTCATTTCAGATATTTAAAGAGGTTTCTGTTTTCTGGGTATACCAACTCTTGCTTTCACAGTATATTTAATCTTGAGTGAGCATATGAATTGAGAGGCTGGGATATTAGAACATATTATTAAATTTAAAGCTATATCAAATATCATTGTAATTTTCCTTTAGACATTTTCAGATTGATTTAACCGTGCCCTTAAATGACTGTGGACAAATCATTAAACTCATGGTCTTACTTTTACCTTTATCTGCACAGTAAGTCGAAAGCAATAGGCTTGACCTTCCTCAAAAGATAGTTAAGGTAAGACATGGTGGCTCATGCCTGAAATCCCAGCACTTTGGGAGGCCAAGGTGGCCGGATCGCCTGAGGTTAAGGGTCCAAGACAAGCCTGGCAAACATGGCGAAACCCTGTCTCTACTAAAAATACAAAACATAGCTAGGCGTGGTGGCGCATTCCTGTAATCCCAGCTGCTTGGGAGGCTGAGGCAGGGAATCGCTTGAACCCACAAGGCAGAGGTTGCAGTGACCTGAGATCGTGCCACTGCACTCCAGCCTGGGCAACAGAGTGAGACTCCATCTTAAAAAAGAAAAGATAATAATAAAATGGAGCACTTGAGAAATATACGTAACACTATATGACTGCCCAAGAGCAACAAGAGAAAGAAAAATAAACATAAGCCTCCAGTGATGGTTTAATGTTGAAGTGAAATCCAAGCTTTAGCACATGCTTTGCATGTGCCCCGGGACACAAAGGTTGATTCAACTTCAGTCTCTAAATCTATAAAATAGTGGTAACAACATCTCCTTCTCAACGGTGTCATAAAGGTTACTTTACCTAACCTTTGTAATGCTCTCAGCACTTGGGTATTGCATAGAATGGCTCTTCAAGGAGGTTGGTATTTTCTTCATCTATTTCTGTGCAAGATGTAGAAGTTCTTTCTGATAGCACTCCCTGGGCAATGTATTCCTAAGTAAAACACATATAGGAGTGTGATACATATCACCTATCACTTGATTAACTGAATCTCTCTCTCTCTCTTTTAGCAGAAAATAATGACCAGGTATTTATTGAGTTTGAGTCGCTGCTCGTCTTCTGAGATTCCATTTCAACTTGCTAAACACTCCAGTTAAATAATATTCCTCTGAATTTCACTTTGAATTTACTTTACATGGATATCTACTTAATTTTTGTTAACTTACCTGTTCCAGGTTGCATCTTGCTTTGTTTTAGTATTTTATTTATTTATTTATTTATTTATTTATTTATTGTTATGAGACGGAGTTTCACTCTTCTCACCCAGGCTGGAGTGTAATGGCATGATCTCTGTTCACTGCAACCTCCACCTCTTGGGTTCTAGCAATCCTCCTGCCTCAGCCTTTCAAGTAGCTGGGATTATAGGCACTCTCCACCATGCCAGGCTATTTTTTGTATTTTTAGTAGAGATGGGATTTCACCATGTTGGCCAGGCTCATCTCGAAATCCTTACCTCAGGTGATCTGCCTGTCTCAGCCTCCCAGAGTGCTGGGATTACAGGCGTGAGCCACCGTGCTGGGCCCTGCTTTGTTTTAATGTGAGGTCAACAATTTTATGCATATCACTGTTTGAAAGAATATCCCCGACAGTGCCTTCTGTAGCTTACGTATCCTTCCACATGTTTGTGTTATTTGCCCAGTTTCCATATGACATTCAGGTTTAGAATGGTATGTCTCATTATTGAATCTTGCCCAAGCTAGTGACTTTGATATTGCCACCCCTTTTTGACCTTGCTTTGTTACCAGAAAAAAAAAGGCAGGATGGGGGGGATGTGTTACCCAAACTCTAGCCAGTCGAATTGTGTTGACTGCTTTCCAGAAGAACATATGTTCTCATTGGAAAGACTCAGAAAAATTTGGCATCAGGGATGGCATGTGGAATTTAGGAATGAGTCTGCTTTTTAAGAGGAAGTATAAAATAGCAGAAAGTACACTAGATTTAGAAACAGAACATGTGGGGCCTCGTTCTTGTTCAACCCCTTATACCCTTTGATATCTTAGGTAAGTTCCTCATCTTTGTTGAAACATGCTCTTTATTATTTCTTCTATCTCCACAATTCCATGGTATTAGAAAATGTTTATATTTGAGACAAAACCTGCACTTGCTTCTACCTGCTTTAATTTGAATGCTATATTTTTGTGTGTGTCTAAGATACGCTATAATATTGAGGGATTCTTGGTATCGAAAATCAAATGAAAATGACAGATAATGAATGGGTCATAAAGAGACAACAAAGCAAAGAATGTGCAACATTTACAAAAACTAAATTATTTGATCCATCTTATATTGCATCATTAGTAAGTGTATTTTATAATATAAAAAATGCAAAAAAATACAAATGTGCTCATAATGAAAAGCAACCAGCTATGAACCTATTTTTCTGCTCCAAGCCCACACCCCTAATCTCCTCATTCATACCTGGAGTCCAACACACACAAGCAAGCTTATTATACCATTTCATGTGAGGTTTTTCTGGTTGTTCATTTCACATGTATAATAGCACACTAAGTCTCTGTTTCCTGATTTATCTACTTTAGATATGGAGCATTGATTTTCTACTTATACTGAGAATGAAAGTCATTCACTCCATATCCCGCTTCTGTCTCCTCCCTGACTTTATCAGAATTCTCAATTTCCAAAGTTGGTCTTCATGGCACACTTAATTGAGGATAATAGTACAGTTAAGAAACAGGGTTTACTGTGGAAAGCAGTTTGGCGATTTCTCAGAGAACTTAAAACAGAACTATCATTCAACCCAGCAATCTCACTATAGTATATACAGCTTAGAGAAAATAAATTGTTCGCCAAAAGGCATGTGCACTTGATGTTTATCACAACACTATTCACAATATCAAAGACATGGAATCAACTTGGGTCCCAACAAACAGTGGATTGGATAAGAAAAATGTGGTACATATACATCATGGAATACTACACAGCCATAAAAAGAATAAAAATATCTCTTTCACAGAAACACAGATGGAGCTGGAGGCCATTATCCCAAACAAATTAACATAGAAACAGAAAACCAAATACCACATGTTCTCACCCATGAAAACTGAATGATGAGTACATATGGACATAAAAATGCCAACAATAGACACTGGGGATGACGGGAGAGGGGAAGGATGGACAGGGACAAGGGTTGAAAAACTAACTATTGGGTACTATGCTTCATACCAGAGTAATGGGGCTGATTGCATCCCAAATTTCAGCATCATGCAAAATACCCATGTGACAAACCTGCACTGTGTACCCCCTGGATCTAAAATAAAAGTTTAAATGATCAAAAAACAAACAGAAAAGATATTTGAAAAATATCTGTATTATTAATGTAAACCATGTTGCAATGATAAAACATTTTGCCAATAAAAGTAATTTTGACTTGGAAAAAAAAGAAATAGAATGATAGTCTACAGACTTGTGATAATTCCTGAAGCCTCTGGAAAACATAATAAATTTTAAAAATAAGATTTAATGATTTTTCTCAAAAAAAAAAAAAAACACAAATAGACTGGGCACAGTGGCTCACGCCTGTAATCTCAGCACTTTGGGAGCCTGAGGCAGGCAGATCACTTGAAGTCAGGAATGTGAGACCAGCCTGGATGGCAAAACCCCATCTCTACTAAAACTACAAAAATTAGCTGGGCATGATGGTGTGCACCTGTAATCCCAGCTACTTGGGAGGCCGAGACAGGAGAATCGCTTAAATCTAGGAGGTGGAGGTTGCAGTGAGCTTAGATTGTGCCAGTGCACTCCAGCCTGAGCAACGGAGCGAGACTCTGTCTCAAAAAAAAAGTAAAGAAGTTAAGAAATTTAAAAAAATAAAAGCATAAATGAATGACTCGATGAATAAGTAAATATGTAAATAAGTAAATATTTATTCATTTTTCGGGAAAAAATGAATAAAAAACAAGAAACATGAATTTTTATATAAAATTAAGGTTGCTCTAGTTATATTATTCCCTAGTTTTCCCCCAACAAATTTTCAAATTTAGAATAACAATTATATTTGGCTGTGCACCAACTGAAGCCTGTAAGCGTCGGCTATTTTTTTAAGACTAGACCTCCCTTTCATCTCAGTCTGAGGTGCATGAGGCTTTTAATATGAAATCACTTTCCATTCAGTCCAAAGCTTCCTTGTTGCTGATGAATGTTATACATAATGATAGATTACATCCATATATCCTCAGCAGTAAATCATTTATCACACAAGGGAGATATATTATTGTGAATTCTGATCAAAGCTGCCGACTTCCTTTAGCTGGCAGAAATGCTGCACCCTGTTAGTTGATTGTACAATATCCTGGGAGAAACAGGGAAAATTATGCTGTTGAATGAGGGTTTGGCAACTCTAGGGGTTTCTAAAATGCCTTTGAGAAAAATCATGTTTCGTGTAGAACCTTCTATGATCCAGGCATGTGAACTGTAAAACTCTTATTTTGCCTTCTTCACTCAATTAAATCAGAAAGCTATGGGACTTTTTGCAGGTTGCTCTGTGATGTCTGCAAACAGATTCCTGAATGACATCCTGTGGACACTTTGCCCCCTTTCTTAGAGAGACAATAATTATTACCACTTCTTTTTGAAGCATGCTGTGAGTGATTTTATCAGTTGTTTGCTAATGAGCTCTGTCTCTGCTTTATAATGTCAATCATAAGGATGCCTTTTAAATACAATTTATCTCCCAGATTTATTTTCTTTTCACTCTTCCTGATGAAGCTATGTACTGTTTTGCTTCAGGGAATCACCCACACAACCCAGGCAGAGAAGGCTGACCTCTTTGATCTCTTGTATATAACACACTCTCTCCTTAGAGAACAGAGCTTTCCAAAAAGGACATTACCGCCCTCCAGATGAGTCTCTTCGTGTGTTTTATCTGTGATTTTAGGTTATCATTGCCCTCTGTTACACATCTGTATTCACTGCTTTTCAAATTCAATAACATGTAAGAGCCTCAGTGTTAAAATTATCCCAAGTCAAGTGAAACACAGAATGAAGCAAGAACAATAGGACCTTTCTTCCTTCTCACTTGTGTTTCTGGCCAGCATGCTGGTATGGTTTATTCAGATTTTATGCAAAGTTTTAGCAGGCAATTCACCAAATCAAGTCAGAAACCTGCACCCAACATTTATAAACAACATTACTTCATTGATCATCACCACATTCTTGAAGTAGCCTTTCTGTGCTTTGGCTTTTTAAGAAGTCAGTATTGAAATTCATATTCTACTCTTGCAGACTGTGTGAGCTCACTATATCCCTTGTGTGGTGTATAGAGGAAGTGTAATTTTCGCCAAGTGGCTTATCCTTAAAACAAGAGATGGCTAAATTGATCAGAATGGGATATTGTTATAGCAAAAATAGGATACACTAAACTTTAGGTGTTCCTGTTAATAGTTCTTACTACCCTGACTATTCAGATTATTGCATTCCTAATAAAGTAAGATTGACAGATTTAGCAAATAAAATACAGCACACCTGTTCAAATCTGAATTGCAGATAAACAATGAATGCAATTTTAGTATAAGTATGTCCCAAATATTGCTTCTAGGACACACATAAAAAATTGTTTATCTGAAATTCAGATTTGAACAGGTGTACTGTATTTTACCTGGCAACCCTACATATAATAGAATTCACGTTCTAGTCTTTGCTAGTCTGCAGGTGTTAGGCTCCCCAGCGTGGTAACTCCTATGAACTGAATTGCACTGCTCCTACTCCACTATTCACATGTTGAAGCCCTAACTCTCAATGAGACTATATTTGGAGATATGGTTTTTAGGGGAAAGTTAAGGTTAAATGAGGTCACAAGGATGGGGGCTTAATCTTGTAGCACTGTGGGCGTGTAAAAAGAGACAGAGAATCTCTCTTAGGTGAGGATACAGTAAGAAGTTAGGATCTGCAACCCAAGGAGAGCCCTCATCAGAGCCCAATCATGCTGGCACCTTGTCTTGGCCTTCCAGTCTCCAGAAATTCGAGAAAATAAATATCTGTTGTTTAAACCACCCAGTCTATGGTGTTTTGTTGTAACAGCCCAAGTTGATTTATACAGTAACTTTAGGATGCCTTACTAGGGCACAGTTTTATTATTCTTGCTGAACTGAGAGCTAACAAGCATTGTCATTACCTTTGATATGGTTTGGCTGTGTCCCCATCCAAATCTTATCTTGAATTATAACTTCCACAATTCCCACCTGTCATGGGAGGGGCCCAGAGGGAGGTAATTGAATCATAGGGGGCTGGTCTCTCCCGTGCTGTTCTTGTGGTAGTTAACAGGTCTCACAAGATCTGATGGATTTAAAAACAGCAGTTGCCCTGCCCAGGCTCTCATTTTCCCTGCTGCCATCCATGTAAGATGTGACTTGCTCCTCCTTGCCTTCCACCGTGATTGTGGGCCTTTCTAGCCATGTGGAACTGTAAGTCCATTAACCCTCTCTTTTGTAAATTGCCCAGTCTCAGGTATGTCTTTATCAGCAGAGTGAAAATGGACTAGTACAGTAAATTGTTACCAGTAGAGTGGGACACTGCTGAAAAGGTACCTGAAAATGTGGGAATAACTGGAACTGGGTAACAGGCAGAGGATGGAATGCTTTGGAGGGCTTACAAGTAGATAGGAAAATGTGGGAAAGTTTGGAACTTCTTGAGACTTGTTAAATGACTTTGACAAAATTGCTGATAGTGATATAAAAAACAAGGTCCAGGTTGGGAACTAAAGCAAAGGTGACTCTTGTCATGTTTTAGCATAGAGACTGGTGGCATTTTGCCCTTCCCTAGAGATTTGTACAACTTTGAACTTGAGAGAGATGATATAGGGTATCTTGCAGAAGAAATTTCTAAGCAGCAAAGCATTCAAGAGGTGACTTGGGTGCTATTAAAGGCATTCAGTTTTATAAGGGAAGCAGAGCATAAAAGTTCAGAAAATTTGCAGCCTGACAATGCAATAGAAAAGAAAATTCCATTTTCTGAGGCAAAATTCAAGCTGGCTGCAGAAATTTGCATAAGTAAAAAGAGCCAAATGTTAATCCCCAGGACAATGGGGAAAATGTCTCCAAGGCATGTCAGAGGTCTTCACAGCAGCCCCTCCCATCACAGGCCTGGAGGCCTGGGAGAAAAAAAATGATTTTGTTGGCCGGGCCTAGTGCCCCTCTGCTGTGAGCAGTCTAGGGACTTGGTGCCATGCATCCCAGCCACTCCAGCCATTACCAAAAGGGGCCGAGGTGCAGCTCAGGCCATGTTTTTAGAGGGTGCAAGCCCCAAGCTTGGCAGATTCCATGTGGTGTTGAGCCTGTGGGTGCACAAAAGTCAAGAATTGAAGTTTGGAAATCTCCACCTAGATTTCAGTGGATATGTGGAAATGCCTGGATATTCAGGCAGAAGTTTGCTGCAGGGCAGGACAGTCCTAGAGAACCTCTGCTAGGGCGCTGCAGAAGGGAAATGTGGGGTTGAAGCCCCCACACAGAGTCCGTACTGGAGCACTGCCTAGTGAAGCTGTGAGAAGAGGACCACCATCCTCCAGACCCCAGAAAATGGGAGCTCCACTGACAGCTTGCACCGTGCATCTGAACAAGTCACAGAGACTCAATGCCAGCCCAAGAAAGCAGCCAGGAGGGAAGCTGTACCCTGAAAAGCCACAGAAGCTGAGCTGCCCAAGACCATGAGAACCCACCTCTTGCATCAGTATGACCCAGATGAGAGAGACGTGGAGTCAAAGGAGATCATTTTGGAGCTTTAATATTTGACTGCCCTGCTGGATTTTGGACTTCCATAAGTCCTGTACCCCCTTCATTTTGGCCAGTTTCTCCCATTTGGAACAAGTGTATTTACCTAATGCCTGTACCCTTATTTTATCTAGGAAGTAATCAATTTGGTTCTGATTTTACAGTCTCATAGGAAGAAGGGACTTGCCTTGTCTCAGATGAGAAGTTGGATTGTGGACTTTTGAGTTAATGCTGAAATGAATTAAGACTTTGGGTGACTGTAGGGAAGGCATGATTTGTTTTGAAATGTGAGGACATGAGATTTGAGATTTCAGAGGGGCTAGGAATGGAATAATATGGTTTGCCTGTGACCCCACCCAAATCTCATCTAAAATTGTAACTCCTACAATTCCCACATGTCATGGGAAAGACCCAGTGGGAGGTCATTGCATCATGGGGGTTGATCTTTCCTCTGCTGTTCTCATAATAGTGAGTGGGTCTCACAAGATCTGATGATTTTGAAAACGGGAGTTTCCCTACACAATCTCTCTTTTTGCCTGCTGCAATCCATGTAAGATGCGACTTGCTTCTCCTTACCTTCTGCCATGATTGTGAGGCTGACCTCCCCAGCTATTTGGAACTGTGAGTCCATTAAACTTCTTTTTTTAGTAAATTGTCCAGTCTCGGATATGTCTTTGTTAGCAGCATGAAAACAGACTAATACAACCTTTCTAGTCTGGACATGTCAGTCAATTACTCTTCTAAATCTGAGCAAATAAAGACAAGTGAAGGAATCTCCCAATGGTTGGCCCTTAAGCATCAAATTCTATGATTGGCTAATTTCTCAATTTTGACATCATAAATCAGAACAATGAAGAGAAATCGTGGGGGGTAGATGTGACAATGAAACCAGGCCACTATTGGCTGAAAAATATTAAAGGCACTGATGGGAACATTTAATTAACTAGAGAAATAGGGGAAGACAGCCTGGTTGTCATCTGACTTTGCTGTTAGAATCTAAATTATCTACCTAAATTATCGAATTAGTAGATGTATTTACAAGGAATAAGGGCAGTGTTTGTGTGTGTGTGAGGCCGTGCGTGTGTGCAAAGGTACACAGAGCATGCACCAAATTAAGACTCAGTAGCCCCATTTAGAAAGGAGGACCTGAGACTTCTGAGAGGTGTATCACAGGCCTCCATCTCCCTTCTAAGTGGCAGAATTGGAGAGCATCCTGAAGCCAAAAGACATGTCTTTTCCTCCATAACTGGTTACCTACCTTGAGAACTAGAATCTCACATTTTTCACCATAGTTCTACTAAGAAATCAGTAACAGTGCATTTCCTCAAATTGAAATCAAGCAAAATTTCATCCATCTTCCAACAACCTGTCATTGTTACCCGCCTAAACCTTTTCTTCTTCATAAGGGCAATTTTTATTTTATTACCTCTGGTATGATATTAATTATGAAGACTTTCTTCCAGGGGGCCACCATATTACTCTCTTATTTACCTTCTTATATTAAAAATAGATGATTTTTCATACCAGATATGGTAAAATCAAAGCTAAGTTAGCTAGAATGGGTGATTCCTCCCACATTGCTACTCTGGAGAATATCGCTATGCACCCTGAGGCGTACAGGGTGTTCATGCCCATGTTAGGTGTTTTATTTTTGTTAATGAGGTGGTGAGGTTGAGGTGAAACTCATGACTAAGTAGAGGCAGAAATCTCTATAAAGACCAAATGTTTATTTAGACTGATGTGAGGATGCCTCAGTCTCTGATTCTCCAAGAACAAATGTGTCATATATAGAAGTAAAATATTGAGACTGGGCACGATGGCTCATGCCTGTAATCCCAGCCCTTTGGGAGATTGAGGTGGGCAGATCACGAGGTCAGGTGTTTGAGACCATACTGGCCAACATGGTGAAACCTTGTCTCTACTAAAATACAAAAATTAGCTGGGCATGGTGATACTTGCCCATAATCCCAGTTACTGGGGAGACTTAGGCAGGAGAATTGTTTGAACCTGGGAGACAGAGATTGCAGTAAGCCAAGATCACGCCACTTCAGCCTGGCCACAGAGCTGGACTCAGTCTGGGGAAAAAAAAAAAAAAAAAATGATGCGAATGGCTTGCTGTCTCCCGGATGTTAAAAATGACCAAGGAAGTGTGTGAGTAGCTGCTGGAAACAAGTCCCTGATACTCGATGTGTGATTGAGAAGACCTTGTAGTTGAGCAAACACCTTTGTTCTTATATTTTTTAACTCATCAAACTTGAACTCAGTCTTTTTCTTTTCCTTCTTTATGGCGCAGATAGTGATATGCAGCACACCATGTGGATTTGAGCAAATGATTTTAAATTTACACCTAAAAACCACTGCAATTTTATGATGAATTGGCCTCCATCTACTTCTGAATTTAAACTTTGCTAAAAGGAAAATCCCTACACTTTCTTAAAATTTAAGATACAATTCCATTAGCAAGAAACGTCAGAGTGACATTTTGAGCAATGATTGCATCAGACAAAAAATTTATTATATATTTGAAATCTATTGGCAACACATTGGAAAACCTTCAAGAGTTAGAAAGCAGCTGTTGCTCTGAAATTTAAAATAATCACATTTTAGATTCTTTCAATTATAGTTAAAAGGATTCTGTAAAGACTGTACCTATAGCCAGTCTGTAGGTAATTTTAATACCAAGTGGTTAATTTTAATACCAAGTGGTTAACTTAAAAATCTTCCTGTATTAATTAGCGTTCTTTTTAAAATAAGAAGTCTTAATTAAATTCTCAATTGAGCAAAAGAAACCTTATTCTTTGATCAATGTTACAATATTCTCCAAAGTCACACTCAGATCTCAGTTCCCGTGATGAGTGACTAGGGAAAGGAATGCATTCTCCCACCATTAATACCTTTTGAGCCAATAACCCTAAACTGTTGATCCTTAGCTAAAAAAGTTTTTGGTCTACCCAGAACACAGTTTGCATTCAGACTCAGGCCTCATTTGAAATTCTGGCTCCTAGATTTCTCATCTCCTTGACACTGGGCAATTCCGTTTTCCTTGCATGAGAATCCATCCTCTCTTTTTTGTTTGTTCGTTTTGGTTTTGGCTTTTAAATTGAGGATTGTCTGCAGTCAAGAATTTTCACCGCAAGCTGGGTGCAGTGGCTGGTGTCTGTAATCCCAACACTTTGGGAGGCTCAGCTGGGTGGATCACTTGAGGTCAGAAGTTTGAGACCAACCTGGCCAACATGGTGAAACACTGTGTCTACTAAAAGTACAAAAATTAGCTGGGTGTGGTGGTGCACGTGTGTAGGGGGCTGAGGCAGGAGAATCACTTGAGCCCAGGAGGCGGAGGTTGCAGTGAGCCAAGATCATGCCACTGCACTCCAGCCTAGGTTACAGAGAGAGACTCTATCTCAAAAAAAAAAAAAAAAAAAAAGAAAAAAAAGAAAAGAAAAGAAATGTCATTGGCCTTTGACCAATATTTCTCTAGTCCTTATCCAGCCCCAGCCCCTAGTAATCATCATTCTACTCTCTGCTTCAGTGAGTTCAACATTTTTAGATTCCACATATAAGTGACTTGGCTTACTTCACTTAACGTAACGCCTTTCAAGTTCATTCATGTTGTCACAAATGACAGAATTTTCTTTTTTTCTCTAAAGCTGAAGAGTATTCCATTGTGTATATGTAGATACCATATTTTATTTGTTCATCTGTTGATAAACATTTAGGTAGATTCTATTTCTGGGCTAAGGTGAATGGTGTTTATATAAGTGTAGGATTGCAAATATCTCTTCTACAGACTGATTTTGTTTCCTTTGGCTATATATCTGGTAGTGGGACTGCTTGATCATATGGTAGTTCTATTTTAAATTTCTGAAGAATCTCCATTCTATGTTCCATAATGGCTTTACTAATGACATTCTCACCACAAATAAGGTAAGGTAATACATAAATTAATTAACTTGATTTAGCCATTCCACATTGTGTACATATTTCAAAACATCATATTTTAAAACATTGAAACATCATGTTGTATATTAGAAATATATGTAACTTTTATGTCAATAAAAAAAGAAATGTCATTATCATTCTTTAGTGACAATTCTCCTGAAAAGCCATCTTACTCATAGCTGATGAGTGTGTTTTAAATTACAACGCTCAGGAAGTATGCCTTTAAATCAGTAATCAGTATCTGTCACATGGTTTGTTGAGAACAATTTTGAGATTGGACAATAATTTACAAATTTAGGTCTTTCATTTTTAAAATAATTCATGGCTTTAATTCACGATATTTGGGCCATATTGTTAAATCCTAATCTTGGGAAGGGTGGCTGGATATATGGCAATTTATGTCTTCACTGAATTTCCATACAGAATGCCAGAAGGTACCACAGATAAAACCAATGCTTTAAGGTCAAGCCCAGTTGAGTTTGTATGCAGTTCAAATTCTTACTGGCTGTGTGGTTTTGGGGTAAGATACTTAACCTTTCTCAATTTCTGCTTCTTCAGTTGAAAAGTGGGGATGATGCTTTCAAATTCAAATAATACTAAAAACTAATATTTATTGAATGCTTATCATGTACCACAGATATTGTATCATTTACTCCTAATAATAAATCCAGAGGGTGGCTACTGTTGTCTCCATTTTACAGGTATAGGAAGGAGGCACAGAAAGGCAGAGCAGCCAGGCTTCAAAACCAGGCAGAGCTCCAGACCACCTTGCCTCTCAAATGTAAACCTGAAATGCCAGACGATCTTTCCATTTTCCCCAACCAAGGACTGACAATGAGGCTCAAGAGAACTGGCAGAAGATAGAGAATACCTGGAGGGTTTGTTGCTTTTTCAATTCAGCCTTTAATAGGCCCTGTTAAATTGGCAGGCGTTTATATTACTGACCAGGTGTCTATTTTCCTGTAACATCAAAAGGTAAAGGCCATTGTTTTCCCTATGAATAAAAGTTGTTACAGTCAGGAAACAAATCATAGTTTGTCTACAACCATTTTGATTGTGAAGCTAATTGATTTTGGCTAGTAAAAACTTTATGTCTATAATCAAGTTTCAAAGAATAAAGTGTGTATACCTTCTATAGCATGTATAAAGAGACCAGGAACTATGCAGAGATTGAGGCAAACATTTGAACATATTTGTATTCTTCATATAGTTGTGTCTATAAATTATATGAAATCCATTTTTGTAGATACAGAGTATGAGATCTCTAGGCATAAAAATGCCTAAAATGCAATTGTATTTATTATCAGCTACCTGAACTTGTTTTTCTCCTTCCTAATACCGTCTTATATTTTTTTTTGGCTGAAACTGAGAGACAATACTAAATAATTTTCCTAAAGTATACCCATACAACTAAATGAAATCCATAGTGTAAATCAACCCTCTTCATCATCATGATATTAATGAGGAAGACAGGTTCTGAGCAACCATGTTGACTGGGCTATCTCTGTAGATAATCAAGTCCCTAAGAATGAAGACAGAGTAGAAATGGAGAATGTGAAAATGAAGCAATTATAACACCTTCTATCGATGAGTAAATGAGCAGAAAATCCATAGATGCAGAACAAGAAAATAGCACACTTCCTTCAATAGAACCATGTTAGTGTTGCTTGTTTTTGTATTTGTCTTGTTTTGTTTTGTTTTCCTAACAAGAGAAAGGAGGAGAAATTGAAGAATGATCTGGAAATGTAGGGAGGCTATTGATCACAACTGGAGGTTCAATTTTAACTCATTGTCATATAACTTAGTTGTTATTCAGGAAATAGGCTGAAAGACACTTGCAGATGAAAATTGTGGAGGCGGGAATGTTCTGAAGTTATCGGTGTAGCCAGGATCATCACTTTTAGCTGGCAAAAAGATGACCATTTCTATGGGAACATTAGCACATGAGTGACCTGACCATTGTAAGTCTCTTTATGATGGGCTTCTACATCCAGCTCAGGTGATATGCTGATCAATCTGCTTTACCACACCAGGCAAAACAAGTACTGAATTTCAACCAATGGTCACAGATCTCATATTGTCTCCTCCTTGCTGGTACTATTCTTTTCTCCTTGGCTCAACTGTTGCCTTTTAAAACTCTTCACTTAAAGCAGCCACTAGGCTTTTCCTTGGGTACAATGCAGAAGAGGAACACAATGATAGAAGTGGGTGCTTGTTATTTCAGGTACAGCTGGACAGGTGGGATGGGTGAGGGCAAAGCTACAAGGATATCAAGAGTAGAAATGGTGACGTCTGCCTTTGAAGCTACACAACTCCCTGCACAACCAAGTGAGTGGAGCTTTGAAAGCAATGCTGGTAAAAAAAAAAAAGTAACATAATATCAACTTAGTTAAGGCAAGATTCTCTGTGGGGAAGGAAAGGCCTTCAGCCTCTATTTGGCCCTGAGGCTCATTGAGAGAGACCTTTGCTGTACTTCAGTTGGGCTCAGAAAGACTCCTGCCCTCTCCCAGAGATTGGCCAGCAGTCAGTCTCTCTTATTCTGTGTTTTCTTACCATCTCTTCCCCTTTTTATCTGCTCTCCTCTGTTGTGCACATGGTCTCTTCCACTATGCCCTTCCCCACAGCCTTTTAAATGTGGAAATAAACAAAACAATAACATGATCAAGAGCTTACTAGTTTCTAGACCAAGTGCGGTGGCTTATACCCGTAAACCCAACACTTTGGGAAGCCAAGACAGGAGACTTGCTTGAGACCAGGAATTTTAGAGACCAGCTTAGGCAACATAGGAAAACCCCCCCTCTACAAAAACAAATTTTTTAAAATTAACTGAGTATAATGATGTACACTTGTAGTTTCCGCTACTCAGGAGGCTGAGGCTAGAGGATCCCTTGAGTCTAGGAGGTCAAGACTGCAACTAGCCACTGCACTCCAGCCTGGACGATAGAGAAAGACTCGGTCTCAAAAAAACAAAAACAAAAACAAAAAAAACTGGTTTCCAATGTAACAACTCCTTTATCTCAGAGTAGATGTACACATAGAATTGGAGGCTATTTTTTTCTTAATTACAATGTCTTAGCTCTTGTGAACTGAGTTTGCTGGTGTGGTTATGTCACTGTGGATAATGATTTTCTTGTTTCTTTACACAATGTTTATCAGCTTTTATTATGCTTCCTGTCCTGAGCATGCTCCCTGTTTTGTAAAACAACTGGGGAACACTGAGATTTTGCATATAATATCTGTGATGTCAGGCTTCTAAGGGATAAAGAAATACAAAGAACAGTGAGTGGACAGATTGAGTGGGGCTTTAAAAGCAATGCAGAGTAAAAAGATAATAGAATATATACTATAAAGACACACGCAAATGTATGTTTATTGCAGTACTGTTTACAATAGCAAAGACTTAGAACCAATCCAAATGCCCATCGATAATAGACTGGATAAAGACAATGTGCCACATATACAACATGGAATACTATTCACCCATAAGAAAGGATGATTTCATGTCCTTTACAAGGACATGGATGAAGATAGAAACCATCATTTCAGTAAACTAACACAGGAACAGAAAACTAAACACCACCTGTTCTCATTCATAAGTGAGAGTTGAACAGTGAGAACACATGGACACAGGGAGATGATCATCTCCCACTGGGGTCTGTCAGGGGTTGAGGGCAAGGGAAGGGAGAGTATTAGGACAAATACCTAACGCATGAGGGGCTTAAAACCTGGAGGTCAGGTTGGTGGGTACAGAAAACCACCATGGCACACGTATACCTATGTAACAAACCTGCATGTTCTGCACATGTATCCCAGATAAAAATTTTTACTTAAAGTAAAAATTTTTAAAAAAGAAAGATAATAGAATATTAACCTGATTAAGGCAAGATTTGTATGTTTTTAACATATATTCCCCATTAAAGATTACACATGTCCTTCTTAATGTTATTAACTTTGTCATGTATTAAGATGAACAGAAAGGCAATTCTATTATATGAATTTTTCTTATTCTTGTAACTTTCAAAAAGAAAAAAAAATAATAAAACAAATACACACTCAGCTCTCCCCAAAATAACCAAAACAAAAACAATCAGTGCAATAATACTTCTCAAAAGATGATAGTGCTGGCCTCACTATCAGAAGGCCTGCCAGCTTCCATTTATGCACTAGAAGTGCATTTAAAACTTTTATTCCCTGCATCTTGTCTTTAATGTTATTATAACTTCAATCCACTTCGTTGGCATTACCTGCTAGCAACATTCCATCTTCACATTTGGATGAGTGTGAACTTATCAAGGTGATGTATCTGTGATTTTCAGTGGAAATTTTGCTTAAAACTGGGTGCCTATTAGCAGTGACTCGCCTCCTTACCAAAGGAACAGGGTTTGCTGCCTGCTCAGCCACACAGACCCTTGGGGGGCTTCCTAGGCTGGGATGGGCTGCTGCAGTATCATCACACTTTCTTAGTTATAGCACAGAGGTATAGAGGCAGGAGGAACATACTTGCTGTGCAGTTTTCCTGATACCACACCCCAGGGTAGGTTAGCACTCATGGAAAATCAGTTTAAGATGAGAAACATTTCAAACATTTTTCCTTATTTTGTTCCCACGTGCAAATAGAATAATGCATTTTAAGTAACAAAGAACCCTTTAACAGCAAAACAAACCCAAAAAGATACTTCTCCTTAAAAGCCACTATCTACTTAGGATATTCTTCTTATATTAAATAAAAATACAAAGAGTAAAGTGTACTTAAAATCTCTCACAAAGATTGGAAATAAAGTCTTCAAAAAGTGAATCCGTACAATGGTACATGCCCGGGACGTAACTCATTATTATGGGAAAATGAGAATGATAGCACCATGGTACAGGTGAATCAGGATAAGAACAAGCTAATTGCATTAGGGCAGCTCTCAGAAAACAAGAATTTATTTTTTGTGTGACAAATATGCCTCAGTACAAAGTACACAAAGCATATTCTGACTGTTTCAGTGATATGCCAGCTTTATTTCAAGTGAAATAAATGAATTTTTAAAAGGTTATAAAAATGTATATGCTTTAAAAAAATTCTTTCAATAACCTGTTGGGTATCTGGAGTATCCATATATTGGAGGTCTTTGTTCTCATTCTACAAGGAAAATTGCCAAATCCACTCCAGAGTGCCAGGCTTAAAAAGGTGTTAAAGAGAGCCAGCCCGATTCCCTGAATTCCAATTTGGCTCACAATGAAAGGTAGAAAAATTACCTCGATGCATTTCAATGTTGCTTCTCCCATTGCAATAGACCTTATTTAATAGCTTATTACACTCAGAAAACAAAGCATATTCTAAGGAAAGAACTCACGGCTCCTGTCTCTTGACAGAACAGTCTCTTTGAATTCTTTTGTCGATTTCATAGATTTCTAACAAGCAGAGAATTGTTTTTTTTTAATCTGATTTTTTTTATGCCAGCAGCACTATTTCCTCCTCTGTAAGTAGGACAGATTCATGCTAGAAGCAACAATGGATGCTTCCCTGCTGAACTTGAGCATGGCAGATTAAGCTTCAAGCGGGCCGGTAAATGCCACCTCCCCACTTAACAAGACTGTTCAGAGCCAGGCATTTGGGGCCACGCTGTATTTGTTCCTGGAACTGCTGGCTGATGAACCACTGCTGTCTGAGGCGGCCAAGCAGCCCTGACTGAGCGAGCTGTGTGAAGACTCGACAGAGGCCTGGCAGGGCTGAGTGGGCATGCCTCATTGCCGGCGCTTCCAGGCAAATTCCTTGCCTCTAAATTGTGCCGGCCTCAGGACAGTTGCCTTGTACAATGCCTGGCAGAAAGTAGGCACTTTGCACATGTTTACTGACTATAAAAGAGAAAAATAGGGAGAGAAAAAAATCTGAGTTTAGAGATGCCTTTCAGACCTTACCAGATAAAATGCTGTGATTTCTGGCAAAGTGGTTAGGTGACACTGACATGGAAGAACAGCTAAGAGGTTAAAAAAAAAAAAAATAGGACGAGCAATGAACAAGCTAATAAAACACATGGAAACAAAATTAGTAGTAGCCAAAATCTTTAATTGATCAATTATATTTCAAAATATCTTTTGTTAGGATAATGGCACTTGCAATGTGATGTTTCTAAATGCCTTTTAGAGACCAGTGTGTTCCATAAAGAAAAATACACCTGTATCCAGAATTACAATTTTAAGAACCATTATTTAGATTGCTGTAAGGTATCTTAAAATGCAATTCAATTTGCTCCTCAGATATTGCGTGTCAAACTATAAAAGCAGAGCTACATTGTTGGCTTTCTCTTTTTTTTTGGCGTGGAAATAGTATCGAGAATCTGCCTGCTGATGTCAGAAACAGACCGAATCAAACCATACAAAAGCATGAATGTACTGTTCTCACATTTATGTCATTGATGGCTATTTTACTTGTTTGAATCTTAAATCTTTCACAACCACATGCGTATGTTTGTCATTTATCCCCTTTTCTCAGGTGCAAAGAAGGCTACCAAGGAGTCCGTTGTGATCAATTTCTGCCGAAAACTGATTCCATCTTATCGGATCCAAGTAGGTCAAGCATTTTTCTTCTCTCTAATGCAATATTTAGGCAGCCCTTATTCTATACGGTGGTTGTTAACTCAGCTGAAAGCTATATTTCAGTCTTGTGTCTCTGAAAGCTGCTGAAGGCAGAAACTGATGGCAGATGTTGGTGTTCAAAGCATGCTCAGAGCTGGCTCAGTCTAGGTCTTCTCTGACAGTGAGGCCTGGCCTACCAATTCCACCTTGAACCCCTGCTGGGAACTCCCAGAAACTGGGACCTCCTTAGCTCTCCCTCTACCCAGCCACCCAGGACCTCATTTCAAAAACAGGGATCTAGAAAGGTAAAAGAGCTGAAATAATGTTATGGAAACTACAGTGTTAAACTGCTTCTTATGCTTTGGTTGGTAATTTAAACCATATCTTACTAAAGTAAGAAAACGTGTATAAAATCATGTGAGAAGTTTTCAAAGAAGCTTTAAAAACTCCATTTTCCTTATTTATTTATTTATTAAAGTTTCTTTAATAAAAATAAACTTTGAAAACTCCATTTTTGGCAACACTGTTTGCAGATCAGTAATTACTGTCCTAAGGACAAATTACTTTTTTCTCCATTCATGAAAGACAATTGCGGACTAAAAAATATGGCTACTCATTATTTTCTGTTTGTATGTGAGTAAAAGTAACCTTTTATACTAAAATGCCCAATTCTGGTCAAATGTGAAATGTTTATCCTTTAAAGAATTCTCTGCTCTTTCAATAGCTGCTAGAATTGAATCATTACTCAAAAAGGGGGATTTTTATTGAATCAGCAATTTAGTTTAGTGAGGATAATAATAGGCATTTTGCAATTGTAAAGGCAAAGTTATGGCTTTCTGAATATCATACATACTGAATATACGTAACATAGACTTCAGCAAAATATTTTGTACTGACTACAGGCAGAGGTCGCCCTGCCTGTGTTTGTTCATTTTGCCGCATAATGAACATGTCTCGCCATCTTCCACTATCTTTACAAAATGTGTATTTTCATTTCCCCCCTGAATTTTTAGCTACATTTGCTTAAGTAAATGCAAAGTTATTTGAAAGAAAAAGGTTTTGTTTCATTTAATTTAAACTTCTATTTTATCTTGACAAAGCAACCCACCATACAGCAATTACTCTTTCTTTGCAAATTTAGCTTTCCTTGAGAAAAGTGAAGGTTGCCACAGGGATATCTCTATTTCCTGAAAGGTGAGGCACGGTTCTCTAGGAATTACCCAGAAAGGATGGTGTTACTGGAGTTTTTGGTATCTTATTTATGAAGTGATTTGGTCTGCTTGCTAAGATGTTATCTGAAAGGGTATTCATGGTTATGGTGTTAGATATATATTTGGCATATTAGGAATCTTGCATAAAATAATGGGCTTGCTGAGTCCTTTCTTTTTCTTTCTCTTTCTCTTTCATTCCCACTTTTCCTAATGTATCTAATTTTCCTCTTTGTTTTTCTTTCTCTTTTCTTTTTTATCCCTTTTCTTTTACTATTTATCTTTCTTCATCATTTTGTTTCCTTTAATACTTTTTCCCTCCCTCGCTCCCTTCCCTCCTTCCTCCCTTTTTCCCTCCTTCCTCCCTTCCTTCCTCTTTTCTTTTCTCCCTCCCTCCCTCCTTCCCTTCTTTCCTTCTTTCCTCCTTTGCTTTCTTTTCATATATGGCTGTGGAATAGCTATTGAGTAAGGCTCCAAAGGGCAAGGCCTTGCATATGGTACAAAGTGGGTAAAAAACTCTTTAAATAATATAATCAAATTTTAGCATCCATTTAGATATCATAGTTCATCATTGCAAGAGTGGAGGATGGGTCCACCATAATGACTGTTCTCTCCTCATAGAACAAAATGATCCCATGGTTACAGTCACTATCTCTGAAAACGTATTTCTATTTCTATTAAATTACTATTAAAATTATAGCTGTGTGAGCCAGGCACGGTGGCTCATGCCTATAATTACAGCACTTTGGGAGGCAAAGATTCTTGAGGTCAGTAGGGTTCGAGACCAGCCTGGCCAACGTGGTGAAACCCCGTATCTACCAAAAATACAAAAATTAGCTGGGTGTCATGGTAGGTGCTTGTAGTCTCAGCTACCTCGGGAAGCTGAGGCAAGATAATTGCTTAAACACAGGAGGGAAGGTTGCAGTGAGCTGAGGTCAAGACACCGTACTCCAGCCTGGGTGACAAAGCAAAAAAAGAAAGAAAGAAAAAAGAGAAGAAAAGTATAGCTCTCTGAAGTGTTTCTATTAAGTGAAATTGCAAGATAGAAAATTATTTTGATATAAAATTGCAAAAGGAACATACTTTGGCCCAAATGTAGAAAAGAAATATACTAAAATGTTGAAAGGATATGGAATTTTATGAAATTGTTTTCCTATTTCTCCAGTTTTCTGTAAAATGGTATTTTTTTTGAGTCAAAATGCCAGAATTCTTTGAAATTTTTTAAAAAAGAATAAGCACGGAGAACCCGTGGATGAGTCCCTGAGACAAAAGCATTATGTCTTCCATTCATCCATGCACACATGCATTTCCTTAGGTAATTGTTAATTCATTTCATCAGTATTTTCTGAGCATCCACCAAAAGCCACCTAATCGGTCAGGTTCTGTTAATACAAAGGTGTGCAAACAGGATTTAGACTCTGAGGATCCCACAGATTAGTGAGGGAGAAAAACATGTGGATATATAAACATGGGGATAAATTTGGTGTAACATTTACCCCTTTCTGACCTTAGCATATTTGATTTGGCTCCCAGGCCTCAGCAATTTTAACTGGGATTATAGGCGTGAGCCACTGTGCTCAGCTCACACAGTTGTAATTTTAATAGCAATTTAATGGAAGTAGAAATGGGTTTTCAGGGACAGTGACTATAACCATGGGATCCTTTTGTTCTATGAGGAGTGAACAGACATTATGGTGGACCCATCCTCCACTCTTGCAGGGATGAACTATGATATCTAAATGGATGATTTCACCTGAGCAATAGTGAAATGCTTATACCTATAAGCATTATTGTTAATATAGATCGACAGAGTCAATGCCAGATGATGTCAGCCCACTTCCCATATTCATCACTATAATCATTACTAATATGTGTTTAAATGATACAGATGCCAGGCACCGTGCCAAAAGCTTTACATGGATTATTTTAGTAAGCCCCCCAATCACAGTTTAGTAAGGAGAGTGCTGACAATTGCCCACATTTTATAGATGAGGAAATTAGACCTCAGGGATGCTAAGTAAACTTGCTCAAGGTCATACAGTTAGTTAATGCTAGAGTTTAACTTCCATGCCAAATGACTCTAGGACCTGAGCTCCCAACTGCAGGGCGCCTTCCTCCCTCCCCTACAAGCCTCCCTTCTCTAGTTATTTTCAACAGGACATTTATCACTCTAAATTCCATTGACTGAAACTCAATGACCTGCGGCAAACATTATTCTAAGGAACAATATTTGCACAATTTTCATATCTTAATGCAGCAACTTGAGCTTCCATAGAGATTTAAATCCCTAATGAAATTTTCTTGTCAAAATTCTTGCTGAAGGATTGTTTAATTTGCTGCTCATGATATCTTCAGAATGACTCTGGGCTCGGGAAATAAGCTTCCATTCAGTACTCTCCCCTCCGTTTTTCTTCTTGTCTCCTCTCTTCTCTCCATTCCTTCTTCCTTCCTTTCTCTCTCTCTCTCTGTCTGTCCAATGCATACTTTTGCTGAGTGAAATCCCCATTAACAGGGGGTGAGAATCCCCTGCTTTTTTCTTCTCTCCCAGGCAATGCAAAGTTGGTCAGAAATGTGTACCTTTTACACTAAATTTTAAAAATAAAATAAAATCTTTTTTTTTTTTTTTTTTTTTTTTTTTTTTCACCATGTTTTTGTTACCCACGCTGGAGTAACGAGAGCAATGGCGCGATCTCGGCTCACCGCAACCTCCGCCTCCTGGGTTCAGGCAATTCTCCTGCCTCAGCCTCCTGAGTAGCTGGGATTACAGGCACATGCCACTATGCCCAGCTAATTTTTTGTATTTTTAGTAGAGATAGGGTTTCACCATGTTGACCAGGATGGTCTCGATCTCTTGACCTTGTGATCCACCCACCTCGGCCTCCCAAAGTGCTGGGATTACAGGCGTGAGCCACCGCGCCCGGCCATAATAAAATCTTAAATGACCTATATTTAGGAAAATGATGCAAAGATGTCACTGTGAGAGCCTTAAAGGCTTAAATGACTATTTCAAAAACTCATCCCCTCTGCTTTCTTTTCAATTCCAAGAACCTAGAGCTAACTCCATTCAGGAACACATTTACGTAAGATTACATATGTGTAATCTTATATAAGATTACACAATCTTATAAAGTGTTTCAATGACAGTTTTTATAAAAACATCTAATGCACCAATCTGTCAGATTGATCAAACCCTCCTATGGATTCAATGTACCTCAAGTTGCATTCACATCATGAGGCTGAATAGCAAGCAGGGGTTCAGAAGGTACGTAGTGAGTGACTCAGACTTTGGTCAGAGTCAAGAGGAAGTGACCTTCTGTGGAGCAGCCAGCATCAGCTAATGTAGCATTTTTGAAGGACATATTTCTGCCCCCTGCCTCCTATGCTACCAGTGTACCCAGGGATGGCAGCAGTAAGCTTCCCAGAAGCTGAGTTGTAGACCCCTGCCCTGTTCTTCCTTCCTTACTACCCATTCCCACCCAGTGCAGTTACCATCCCCAGCCTTGAAGCAGAGTTAGATGGAGCTGAACTATGTGTTGGTCAGAACTATGAGCCAGCCAAGGATTTTCTGCATCTCCTCTCTCATGATCACGTGCCAAGCTGAGTTCTCTTCAAGATGCTGACATAATCACCGACCGATGGAAGCGTGGGGGCTGCTGCAGAGAATAGACTCAGAACAGAATCAAACAATGGGGTCAGGTAGAGAAGACGCCCATTGGAAGCAAGGGCGCACCTCCTCACACACAGCTGGAGGCAGCCATTTCTACACTGACCTATGCCTTTCTCTACCTGTCAGAATCCAGTACTTAGCATCTTCCTGGCTGTGACAGCAGGCTTGAGTCTGCAGGCTCAAGCTCTGGCAAGCACTGTATAGAGCTTAAACTCTTGGAGTAATCTAGCCCTTCCATGGAAGGAAGGAGCATCACTTCCATCACATATCCATATGTACTGATTTACATTCCTACTCTGTTTCTTTGCATCTTGGAAGCAGGCTCTGTTCTCATAGCACCTGGAATGATGCTAGGACCCTGGTCTGGATGTGATTCAGGGGAAGACTAGTGAAGAAGATGATATGAGTTTAGACTTCCCATCAGCCCAAACTGGACTTGTGTGCCTCGACTTTCCAGGAAGAACCACTTCACAAGTCCATAAAGAAAAGAAAAGAACAATCTTCTAGAGAGTGTGGTTCTAGGCCAAGAGAGAGCATCAGGTAGGAAAATAAATTCATAAACACAGCCCTACTTCCAAAGGTCTTCAGAGACAATCAAATCATGTCCAAGCTTGGTCTCCTTCCTCATGTTGCCAGGGATTGTCACTCCCAGGACCTAGACCATCAGGTTCAGAGCAAAGTGATGCTGCTTTGCCATATGTGTCACAGTGAAGGAAGAAACATTGAGAACAGCATGGAAAAGCCAATGTCTGCCAGGAGCCTGGGCAGACATTTGTGAAGCATATACAAGGAGATTTTCCTGAAGATTATTAACAGGAAGTTTTCCCCCAAAAGACCTATGTTTTGTACTCTTGCCTTTCTCAGTTGTATTTAATATTTAGGAACATGTGTTTTGTGTGTCAACAATTAGGTGATAGGGTGAAACAGAAGGTGCTCTGAATTGGAAGTGAAAGGGTTTTGGTTCTGCGTGGTGTGGCCTTTGGCAAATCACAGTTTATTTGGACCTTGGTTTCTCCAAGAGTTTAAGCTCTATACAGTGCCTTCCAGAGCTTGAAACCAAGGTTCATCTGTAGAACAATTCCATAGGCATTCTGCTTAAAGAAAGTGACAGTCGTCAGTAGAGCAGGCTGTCCTTGCAAGCCATTCAGAAAGGGAGTTCAGTGTACCACGAAAATAGTGTATTTCTTCACTCACTCATTCATTCATTTCCCCAGTTAATTAAGTACATATAACATACACTGTGCTTTGGATCCAAACAACAAGAATCACAGATCCTATTGTCTTAATCCATTTGGGCTACTATGGCAAAATACCGTTAACTAGGTGACTTATGAACAACAGAACTTTATTTCTCACTTGTGTGAATGTTAGGAAGTCAATATCAAGGTGCTGGCAGATTCAGTGTTTACTGTGAGCAGTTTTCTCATAGAGGGTGCATTCTCTGTGTCCTTACATTGCAGAAGGCATGAGACAGCTCTCTGGGCCTCTTTTGTTAGGACTTGAATCCTATTCATGAGGATTTTTTCCTCCTGACCCAGCACCTCCCAGAGGCCTAGCCTCTTACTAACACCACATTAAGGATTAGGTTTCTACATAAGAATTTTGGTGGGACATAAACATTCAGACCATGGCATCTACCATCAGTAAACTCACAGTGTAGTTAACTGTGTTTATTGGCATTGACTTTCAGACTACAAAGGATGTGATGTCTGCAAGATATTGAAATGTTTTCTTCCTTCACTCATTCAAAATCTTATTAATAGTTTTGACATTGGACAAGTTGTATAACATTAATAAACCCTGGCTTTCTTCTTTATAAATTAAGATACTCTAATCTGTAACATATATAGCTGTTGCTAAGATGAAATAAAATACTCCAGAGCATGTTATGCTTGCGACATTGTGAGAGCTCCATAAATATTATCATCATTATTATTTTTGTTGTTTTAACTGTCATCTTGATTATTACGCAGTGTACAAGGCACTGAGACAGGTGCTTCCAGGGATTAAAAGTCATGCAGCCTATTACCTGGCCTCGAGTATCTCCAGTTGTACCAAGGAAGTAAAAATGCACAAAGAAGTACAAATAAGGACACGCACCAAAGACACGATTGCTAAGAACATATAAAAATGGAGAGGTGATAAAAGTTCACCTAAAGTGAAAAGAGAGATCTGGGTTACACAGGAAAGGATTTCTCTAGGAGAGAAGATGCAGCGAGCTATTCACACAGGGTGTGTATCCACGAACTGTTGTACAAGCTGCACACTGCCCAACTTCACTGGTATCATTTATACTAAAGTGTGAAGGGCCTTCTGTGGAGAAGGGCAACATGGTCCTGGGAAGGACATTTCCATGAATAAATTAGATAGAGAAAAAGCAGATTCTTGAGGACACAAAGCAGAAACTAATTACCACTTTCCCTTGGTCTGTTAATCCATGCCGAAGGAAGTGTGTATCTTCCAGACTGGGGTCTGCTGGGAATACTTAAATCTGCTAAGCTACTCTGCCTTCCAGGAGCCATAAAAACTATGTTAGCAGAATGGATTTATATATAAAATTTGTTACTCTTACTACAGTCTTTCTGGCTTGGCATGAGAAGGCGTAAGAGAGAATTATCTGATTTTGACCACGTCACCATGAATCTCACAAAACCTATTAATTCAATCAGGTTGTGGCATTTTTATATATTTGATTGCTAATATCTTCAAGTCTTCGATTTTAGATTGTATAAACACCAATCTTTTATCAATCATGTGTGCAAACATATGATTTCTAGATACTATAAAAATAATTTCACTTACAAGAAAGGAAAAATTTCCCGTGGGTACGTGATTCAGAGATAACAACCGGTAATTAATTTGTGCATACTACTCCAAATCTTTTATACTTTTTTTTTTCTGTGGCATACATATGTATTTATTTTATTGGTTTGTTTTTTAGAGGCAGGGTCTTGCTTGTCACCCAGGCTAGGGTGCAATGGCATGATCTTGGCTCCCTGCAGCCTCAACTTTCTGGGCTCAAGTGATTCTCTTGCCTCAGCCTCTCAAGTAACTGGGACTACACGTGCCTGCCACCACACTTGGCTACTTTAAAAAAAAAAAAAAAAGTTTATAAAGACAGGGTATTGCTATGTTGCCCAGGCTGGTCTTGAACTCCTGGCCTCAGGAGATCCTCTCATCTCAGCCTCCCAAAGTGCTGGGATTACAGACTTGAGCCACAGTGCCAGACTTGTATTTGCTTTTAACCATTACATTGAAAAGCAGGCCTCATAGGGCCAGTGGGAAGCACAGGTGCCCTTGCCTCTCCCAGCACCAGTGTTTGGGTCTGTGTGCCCAGCTTGCTAACCGCAGTTTTTCCTGTTGGCCCTGGCTCACTGGGGGTCCACTCTACCCAGGAAGTTGGATTGTTCTTCTGCCCTCCCAGGGGAACTGTTGGGCGGGTCTGAAGACAGCTTCCAGCTGGTTCTCAGTTCTACTGTGTGGCCCACAGCTAGTCCACAGGACATGTTCACTGCATTGTCTCAATGTGTCCTGGGACAGCTGGTTATTCAGAAGCCTCTGTCAACAGACTGTCAGGATCAAAGATGACACTTCCTCTCTCTCATCTCTCTTTTGTTCTTTTTATATTTTCAAAGTCAGAGAGGGAGATCAAATGTTATGGAATGGTTCTAGATTATCTAATTATTTCCTTTATAAATTCCACGTGCGGTGATTTGTCTCATACTTCATTATCTATTATTCATTATATTGACACCTTAATCAAATCTGAGATACAAGAAATTAAATATTCATCTATTTTTACACAATATATTCATTTGCCTTACAAAATTAGGGTTGGCTGGGTGCTCACACCTGTCGTATGAGCACTTTGGGAAGTCAAGGTGTGAGTATTACTTGAGCCCATGAGTTGGATGTCAGCCCGAGCAACATAGGGAGACCTTGTTTCCCGGAAAAAAAAAAAAAAAAAAAAATGTTAGCCAGCCATGGCTGTGTGCATCTGTAGTCCCAGCCACTTGGGAAGCTGAAACTGGAGGATCGCTTAAGTTCAGGAGTTCAAGGCTGCAGTGAGTTGTGATTGTGCCACTGCACTCCAGCCTGGGTGACATAGTGAGATCCTGTCTCAATTAAAAAAAAAAAAGAAGAACACCACCAGGATTATACTATCCATATTTTGTAACGTCTACTTCGTGCTCAATATATTGTGAGCTTTTTACCACGGAATTTTTATAATTTTATATTCTTTTAAACTATTGTTTTAAAGGCTATACTATTATAAGTACTTAACAAAAATTATTTTACCAGTCATCCATGAAGGGCCATTTAGAGAGTTTCCAATTTTGCCTGATTACAGCGATTGACAAGTGTTATGCAATAGGTCTCTGTACCTTGATATCAAAATGATTTCTTGGGGATAAATTCCTAGCTTTTGATATATTTTGATAACTTTTTCTCCAGAAATATTATATCAATTTACAGTTCCATGAGTGAAAAGTAAAATGGATTTTACTTGTTTCTTTACCAACATTGAATAGTATTGTTTTAATTGCTAATTGTGCAGGGAAAATTTATACCACTAATATTTTATATTGCACCTTGACTACCAGCAATATTGAATGCTTTTTTCATTTGTGTGTTGGTTAGTTTCATTTCTACCTTTATGAATTTTTAATTATTTTCCTTTGCTCACTTTGAAATACTATATTTCAGTCTTATTTAAAAGAGTTTTTTATTTTGATAATAATAAAACTATTCACTATCATACAATTTTCCAGATTGCTCTTTGATTTATTATTTATAATATTTTTTAAAGCACACAAAAGTTTTGCTTTTATAGAGTCAAATCTATTTAGTTATTTTAGAAAAATAGTTCATGTGGGCTAATGCTAGCCTTAGCCTAAGAATAAAATGAATGAATAGTAATTAAGCTATTCAATTTTATTATATTTCTTCTGAAATGCATGTTAGTATGTAGTTTTATATTAAGAGTAATTTGTTTAAAAATACATTAATTTTTCCAACAGAATTTATTGAATAATCTGACATTTCTTGATGATTCACAAAGATAAATTAATTATATTATCTCTAATTACACATATTTGGTGCTGTTTATGGACTTTCTACTCTGCAGAGAGAGGCACCACTATGAGAATATTTAATTTTAAGAGAATTGTGGTTTACATTTGGTTATATTATTTCCTCAGTTAAAAATATATAATTGGTTAAATATGCTTCAACCCTGTATTGATTTGAATTTGATTGCATATGCGTTTTAGAATAATATCTTATGCTTTGAAAAACAACCGCTGTATGATATTATATACATTGTAGGATTCAAAGCAGTATGTATGGTATGACTAGGCTGTCCATATAACTTATCATCTAAACTAGGATACTTGGAGAGCAAAAAGCAGAGCTATGAATAATTATACTGGAATAAAAAATCTGAGGCAAAACTATACACTTACCCAAATTTGTAACATAAACATGTATATACTTAACTATATTGGCTTAAAAAAAAAAAACTTGAAGGCAATGCATTATAAAATATGGTAGGATTGAACAGTTTTTTCAGTATCTTTTGTATAGTCTCCCAATTTTCTGCAACACATTTGTATTTATTATTATATTTCTTTTTAATTATTATTTTACATTTAATAAATATTAAAAGAATGACAATAACAACAAATGCTTTCTTGATGATTACTGCCAGGCACTGATCTAAGCATTTTACAAATAATCCTCACACAGTTTTGTAAGGTAGTTTAAATTAATTCCCACTATAATGTATGGAAACAGAAAAATAAATAAATAAATAAAGAGAAAATAAAATAAAATAATTTGTCCAAGGATACACGCTTCGTAAATGGAAGTGCTGAAATTTTAAACCCACTTGGTATACAGCTTAAAAAAATAGAACATGAAGAAGCATTACTAACATCGAGAGAATTCCCATAGCGTTCTAATTATGATTCCTCACATTGCTTCTCTTCCTTTGAGCATCATTATTTTTGATGTGACTTTTCATACTGTTCTGCTGTATTAGGATTTGTGGTGTCTTCTAACAAATTGTAATATGGGTTCCCGTGTAAAACTTGTGGGCTTGGAGGGAGGAGGGTTTTATTTAGTTTTCTTCACAGTTGCGACTTTAGTTTCAGGCAGAGTAGGGAAGGCTTTGCTCAAAGCCACCTTGCTCAGACGTGCCCTGAGGTGATGTTCTGTGTTCATCTGGTAAGCAGGAATTTGCTGTTTGGAGACCTCCACTCTGCTCATACCATGACTCCCTAGAGAGACAGTCCTGGCAGTGTTTTTGGTCTCTGCTTATAGGGCACCTACAGCTAATGTTGGTAGTCATCTCATGACCATGGCTACTGGCTCAAGAAGGTGTAAAGTCCAGGACAGGTGCCTAAGTTTCACCACTCTCTGCCACCCCCCACCGCCTCCCTTTGCTCTCATCCTCTCCATTTGAGCAATCTTAATAGGGTTCTTATTGCTCCTATAAGGTGTTTGGAGCCTGGTTCTGCTCATCTCTCCATACAGTTTAATTTTATATACGAGTACAGTTTAATTTTATATACAAGTTTTTGTAGTGTATTTCTGCCTTCACTATATTTGCCTTATCACTTATATATGAGGATGGTGCCTCCTTCCGAGATTTATCTATTGATGTAGCTCCCCCTCCACATCCTATATTCATAATTTGTTTATTTTTCCATGGAAAGCATATGAGGGAACAGTCTTTTGTGAGTATTCCAATGGCCTTTTTAACTAGAAGTTTCCAAAGGGTTCACTTTTGAGTAAGTAGAAGGAAGCATTAAAAAAAAATGGAAAATGTGGCCAAGAATACTTGAAGATTAAAAGTAAAGAAACAATAACCACAAAACACAATTAGCCCTCAATCAAAAGGGTCCAGCACATTGGAGATTACTTTCATTCTTCCACCCATAGCTTTTTGTGCTTCTTTCTCATAGTCCACTTTGGATAAATTTCAGTCACATCCAATAACATGACATGTATCACTAGCTAGACATAACCACTTTCTGCAAAATTCAGGAAAAAAAAAAACCATAATCACTTTCAACTCTGTTAAATAGACTTTCCTAAATGAATGTATTTATTTCTATTATATGCCCAAGAGCTAATTTTGAAGAAAAATGGCAGAATTACCTCTTTCTTTTGATGGTGTTTTACATGATACAGATACTAGGAGATGACCAACACGGTGCTGTACCAAGCCCCACACCCACTGTCCTTCTTTTACTGAGAGAGCTATTTTAACAGAATATTATAGAGCAATTTCACCAATGTGTGACTGACATGAAGTGGAATGGTTTGAGCTGTTGCCGTCTTTATTTCTAATTTGGTACTACCAGCATTTCAGTTTTTAATATAGTTTTAATAAATTGGACACATGAATTACAAATAGTAATTCATAATGTGGATTAAGCATGTGAGCAGAGAGATGCAGAAAAACTGACTACATTGTTGACAGTAATCGGAGACACCGGGTTCTGAATTTTCTTTTAAGAAAAGCATCTCCTTAGGTCCTCGTGGGCACATGTTTCAAGTTTCAATAGAGGTTTTCATGGAATGAGGACTTAACTACACCAAATTTTGTGCTAGGCCCCTGTCTACACTTCCTTATTTATTATTCCTGAGTTATAGTAATTTTATGGTGGAGGCAACAGACATTCAGATAAATTAACCTACAAAAATAATTGATTTGTAAGCATTTGAAATCAAATCCTCTGAGTCTATACTTTATCCTTCAAAGTGCTTTTTGATATGGACCAACCCAATTTTATTGCAATAGAAACTTTTTAACATTTAATTTACTTTATTTTTTCATGAGTGGTCAAGAGGAAAACATTCTCCATCATTTATTGAAATTAGTATCTTCATTAAGCGTCGTGACTAGTGGTTTAATTAAAAATGTAACTTGAAATAGGTCAAAAGATGGATGCATAATTAGTACAGTCTGGTGTAAAATGATTGCATTACGCAAAGCAGTCCAAGGTACATAACCTAATTCTTATACATGATAGGCACTTGACAAAACTGTGAACAATTAAAATGAATTTGTTAATGATTTGTTTGATATGTGGATAAATTTTTGAGAACTAGCACTGGATTTTCTGAATTTCTGGCTCCCCTAACTTTTTTAAGTCTTTCTTTATGAATAGGTTGTCACTGTTCAATTATATTGGTTGGTGTCTCCATGGCTCCATTTTCTTTGGAATCTTGAAAACTTCAACCCCTTCAGGAAAGATTTGTTTGAGAATTAAGGTGGAATTGATCTGGCAGATAAACATTTGATTCCCACTGTGTTTTAAACCATGAGGAGGTTATCAAATTTTCAGTTTTTCCTGATTTCTTGTCTTCACAGAAAAGTTCTGTGATTATACCTGCAGGATGTTTTTAAATATTGAGCATAACCCACTTTAGTCATCCAGGAACACATTCCAGACCCAACAGGAGTGTTTTGTGGATAATCTGTAAATGGTGTTCCGTAATTAAGAGTAAGCAATGAGGAATTTATAAATCAAATAAACATTCCTATAGTGTAAGCCTGTTCAGCTACAGGTAACATTTATTAACAACCTATTCTAGTTCATGCACAAATGTTCTGTCATTTAACTCTTACAAGATAAAGTAGCTATGACTATCCTCATTTTTGAGCTATGCAGGTAAGACTAGAAAAGTAAAACCTAGATGAAGAAAATCATCAAGATTTACTGTAAGATATAAGAAGAACTAAGCTGAGAGATATAGCATGCCTTACCATTTTACCATTTTTGTAAAATGGCATTGTTCCTTAAGTATCCATCACTATAGTTTCAAATACAATCCTCAGACTATGTCTTAAATGTTTTTCTTAGCTTTTGTTTGTTTGGTTTTTGTGTGTCTCATTATGGAACTTAATCAGAACCTTGTTGAGGACAAGGACCATGCTGGATTTGGTTGCCACAACATTTTAAGTGCCTTACAGGCTTCCTTTACATCAGACACTCAAGTGATTTTGACTGAACGAGTCAAAGAGAGACTTGTTCAAGGTAACATGTTTTACCAGCTCCCATTTTAAATGTGGTTTTAGTACATCCACTTTAAAACTTATTTAGTATTCACCCAATGCCTATTACCTTGCTAAGTATTATGGATAATTAATATAGAAACAGTATATGTTATTTTATTTTAAAATCCTATTTTAATTGAATTTAATTTTTAGGGTAGTAATACATTCCCAGTATCCAACAGCATAAAAAGGTTTACAATAAAAAATCTTCTTCCTTTATCCCCCATTCACCCAGTTTCTCTCTAATAGGCAATCAATGCTGTTAGTTCCTTGTAAATTTTTATAAAGCTATTGTATAAATGTATAAGTAAAATGAACAAAAAATCGCTTGTCTCTTTTTTTATGTTACAGCTCATAATACATATTGTTCCACATCTTGCTTTTTAATCTAGCAACAATCTAGCTTTTTCATCTAAAATGATCAAGATCATTTTATTTCAGTTCATCTAGAACATTCTAACTTTTTTTATGATTGGATATAATTCCATTCATTGCATATAGCATAATATGACTGCTGTGGTCTGAATGTTTGTATTCCCACCAAAAATTCTTACCTTGAAACATAATTCTCAATGTGATGACATTAGGAGGTAGATTAGATAATCAGAGTGAAGTCTTCATGAGTGAGATTAATGCTTTAAAGAGACCCCAGAGCTGCCTAGCTTCTTCTACCATGTGAGGGTACAGCAAAAAGATACAGAATAAGTGCAAGGGCCCTTACCTGCCAGCACTTTGATCTTGGACGTCCCAGGCTTTAGAACCATAATAAATAGATTGCTGTTATTTATAAACTACCCAATTTATGATATTTTGTTACAGCAATCCAGAGGGACTCAGAAAACAATGTAATAGCCCATCTGTGAATTTACATTTAGATTATTTGCTGTTTAAATTATGCTACTTTAAGTAGTATGTAGAATAAATTTCTAAAGTGGAAAATTAGGGTGAAATATATGTACCTTTATAGATCTTTGGGTTTTTCTCATTGGCATCCCTAGAATGGTGTCAATTTAAAATCTTAAGCCTTCTGTTTTCCAAAGTCTCGGTGACATGACGGTTTGTTTAATGAAACTATATTTGTCTATGTTTAATCTTAGAAGTGAAGAGCGCTAACTTATGTATTTTTAAATTTCTTTTTATGAGTGACATGAAAATATCTTCTTATATTTAAAAGTTATTTATATTTTTTTTCTGTGAAGTTTCTTAATATTCCTCCCCAGTGTATAATTCAGTTATTGGTCATTTTTCTTACTGATTTGTAGGAGCTATTTTTATTTAAGGAAAATTAGGACTTTGATTATGACATGAGATTGAAATAGGGTTTTCTTTTGCTCATTGCGTTTTGTCTTTGACTAAGATAATTCAAGCAAAACAGGCAACTTCTTTTTCCTTTTTTTTCACTCATTCTTTTCTCTTTCCCTCCTTCTTTTTTTTCTCTTTGTTTTTCTTCCCTTCTTTATTTCTTTCTTTTATTCTTTTTAGAATAAATGATGTTTATTATTATAACTATTGGGTTTGGTTTAATACTTTAAAAAGTTCCTTCTCACTCCAAATTTATTCACTGATTTTTCTATATAAAAATTGTAGGAATGTAATCATTTCAGTATTTTATCCTTAAATCTTGAATCCAGCTTTCTTTTTTCCTAGATGATTACACAGATTCCCAAGATTACTTAATTAATAATATTAGTAGTAGCATATTTGCCAGTATTAAATTATATTTATGTATTAATAATGTCATATTCTTATAAATAAAGGAAAACAAGATACCTAATGAAATATTTCATATTTATTTGGTTCTATTTCTGATATTTCTATTCTGCTCTATGGATTCATATATTTGTGCATCATTATAATAGTCTTAATTATTTGGGTTTTATTAATATATTAAAAAGGAGAGCATACCTTTCTTTAGTTATCTTCCATCCCCAAAATTAAAACTTGAGTTTTATTAGCTCACTTTGGTCTCACTAGTGATTAGTAGTATATGCTTAGGAGTGGATTGTTATACTTAAGTGTAGCTATGATGAAACGAGTTAATAGAGCAGAAGAAGCCAGGCTACAAAATGAGAGAAGATTAAAATAAGAGAGAAAGGGGGGAAAGAAAATAAGAAGCGGATAAGCATTGCTTTGCTTCTGGAATCGGCATCCCACGTAAATCTTTTATTTTTTTCATAGCCAGGAAAGAATACTTACTATTGTTTTCAAATGCCAAACCTCAGCCTGATTTCATTAGGTATACCTTGAGATCAAGAGATAATTCTGTTGAGCTACGTAGCTTTATTTGACTCCTAACATCCCTTAATCTTTCCATTGTGTGGGGTGTTTCATTATCTAAAGCAAATATATATACTTATATATAATATATATTATATAAATTAATATAATGTTATATATAATAGTATAACATTATTGGGGTGACTGATTACCAGTGTGTAATATCATGGTACCAGAAATTAGTTATGTATAATAAGCATAAGCAGAAAGACATCAGCACATGTATAGCCATAGATTACTATGCTTTTAATTGTTTTGACATTGAATGGCTCAAGATCTAGGTGAACCAGCAAAATGAAAGATGCTGAACACTGGCATCTTCTTTGTGCTTTGCGAAAGGAACAAATGACATCTCTCAGCTGCTTAGAAAAGAACAATACCTGGGATAGTGGTCAAGAGTAGGGAGATATATCTCAGGATTGTCTCGGGCAGTTTGAGTTTACTTTCTGTTCCCTTCATAACAAACATGATTCACAGCAACCATTGTGGTATTATCAGCAAACAAGGCCCCAGTTTACATGGTAACCACAAATGCACCCTGTAGCCAGACATACAGACATCCTTGTTCCAAAAACACAAATTTTACTATACTGCCTCTGTAGTAACTACCACTTTCCTTCAATGGAGTTACTTGCTTGTAATCTCATAGTAGTGTGTATACTCTTCTCAAACAACCTCAAAAAGATCTACCATTTGTTGGACACTTAATACTTCTTTTGAACACTTGATCTCATTTTATCTCAGTCTCTCTGCCCAAAAAATCATCTAGATTGATATTACTGCTGTCATTTTGCAGGTGAGATGCCGAATCATATTTCTAGCTGAAGCTTAAGCCATAGCTTCCCTTCTGGCTGCATCGGGTTAAAAGTGGGGACGAATCTGCATCCCCTGGCTTCCATTGGGATGGGGAGTTTCCTCAGAGAGGGGAGAATTCTTTCAACCAAAAGAAATTTGGGAAATATCAGGAAATAGGATTACTTGCTAAGAAGGAGAGTACCATTCCACTGTAAATCAATTGATTAATCCACATACAAACAACAACAGGTTTTCTTGCACAGGGAAAACTCTGACACATATTTTACTTTACTTTTGTTTGTAAGGACTTGACGATGGGCCTAGGTATACCATCATATTTTTCTAATCTTCCTGTTAATGTTGCAATCAAACAAGAAAAGGAACTAGTTACAAGTTGAACAAGGAACTTACTGGTTCTTTATAAACCAAGTTGTCCCTCAGTGATGCCAGTGCCTTCTATTGGCTCATATCAACCAATATTTCATACATATGTTCTTGCACCTTGCAGTTGCCTCTAGCATCTCACTGATTTACAGTCTCAGGACTCACTCTGTAGACATCTTTTTTTCTAAAATGAAAATGTACCATTTGTTTTCAGTCTTCCTGTAAATCCTCTAAGAAAGCAGATGGTGGATCAGATCTCAGGCCGAAGTTATCTCAGGATATGGGATATAATCCAAGCAGCCTGGGACCTGAGAAGTCATTTTTACTCCTGTGAGCTCTTATCCATCATTCTGGACTTTAGCGGCTGCTCTCCACTACCTGTTTATTCTTTTCTGCAGAACTCCCTTCTCTTTGACAGAAAGCATGGTTACAGAAAACGTTATAATTCTGTTTGGGGTCAGTCATGAATATCTTTATTCCAACAGCTTCCAATGGCAGGCAAATCCTTTCCCGGTTTTACATACTAACATAAAATAATTATCAAGGATAAATCTATGCTTATCTGAACATATTCAAATTAAACTTTCCAATCAGATAATATATTCTCCTTAATGTTCCCAATATATGTAGTATGTAGTGTACACTAAATGCAATCTACTGATTTATTTGATTGTCCATGTAAAATATACAAGTAATACATTTCACAAGTAAGTATGAATTCTTTTCAGAGTTGAGAAAAAAATATATGGATCTTGTCCTCGTGTAACTTATATACAGTTGATAACTAACACTAGTGACTACTTAATTTAAAGTTGTACAAGGTACCAGCAAGTAAATATCCAGAATGCAATAATGATACATAACAGTGAAACTGAGCCTTGTTGAAGAAATGGTTTTCAGGAATATATTAATTCAGTCATTCATTCATTCAACACTTGCTGTGAACCAAGCACCATTGTTTTTGTTTGTTTTGTTTTGTTTTTGTGGAAAAATGCTGTATATTTATTTCATTGACTCTTCTGAACAAAGATCATTAATGCAAAAGCACTTGTAAGTTGCTCTACCTGGGGAAAGTATTTTGGTTATTTTCATCTAGGTGAAGATTTCTGGGCTCAAAAATCTTTTCCCAATAGGCCAAATTAAATAACAATCCAAACTCTTCCAGAAAAATTGATTTTCCTCTCTTCTTAAATAGAAATAATAGCATTCAGAGCTGAAAATAGCCATCATTACCTGAAAAGTTTGTGATGCACAGGGTTTGCTCTGCAGTATGAAAAATATGTCTGAGACTTGTGTTTATGTTCACATAAAATGAGGAAAAAACTAAAGGCCTCTTCAGAAAGAGATTACATAATGAAAATCTGCAAAGATACTTCAATCTTTCTATGTACTGGAGATTCTATGAAACCCCAAGCACTGTTCTAACTAGTTAGACGTATTACCTGTTTCTGTACATGTGTTGGGTTGGAGACTGATAGACTGAATGAATAAATATGGAAATTACAGAATAAACTTATGAGACAGTGATAAGGTAATTCAGTACAGAATGATTAGATTGCCACTTTATTTTTAGTTTAACCAGAAAGAAGTATTTAAATTGAGATCTGAATAACAAGAAAGAAAGTCTTCAGGGGAGGAGCTTTCCATGGGGAGAAAACATCCATGGAAAAGACGTTAAGCCTGGAATAAACCTGATATGTTCAAAACAAAGCAAAACATACACACAAAATATCAGAATGAACGAAGCAATATAATGGATGAAGAGGAATGTGATCATGTCTTTGTCATCCTAATCAGGATACCTTTGAGAGTGAAAGGAGATGCTCTGTATAATAATAACCAGGCCACAGCAGGCATGCAGCCCCATCTGGTTGAATAATTGAGAAACGAAAGTCTGGTAGAAGGAGAGGCTCAGTAAATATTTGTTGAAGGAATAAATAATTGCTCTCCCTCTAATGGAATGTATATTTTTTTAAATTTCTTAACAAATTTGTTTTAATTAAATTTAAATTAAATTTGGGTGAATTTAAATTTTAAAAGATTTTAATTTGGGCATTTTTGGCTTGATTTAAAAGATTTTAATTTGGGCATTTTTTGCTTTATTTTTAGAGCTCTAAATGGCTCCAAAATATTTTTTGTTCTCAGCCTTTCTCTATGTTAATACTATCAGTGAAGCCAACTAGGACAAAATGTCCCATGTGAATTGCAATTATTTCACCTCGAATGGTTTGTCATACCCTAGTCAAAGCAGCTTTGATTTACTACACGTTGAGGCATAAGGGGGATTGCTGAAGGTTACAAGCCTGATTCTGCTTTTATTGTGTCATTTGAGGTTGACCTTTATGCTCCAGTAACATCTCCGAATCTGTGTTTTTCCAAGTGTCTGTAATGCTCAGTGTTGGGCATAGCCCTGGATGACACTTTCAGATGAGGAAGTCTGCTGAACATCTGGTTAAAAAGCAAGTTGTGGAGAGCACTTAAAACTCAAAGTCAAACAGTTTTCTGTATTATAAATGACCAGATCAGCATCTATAGATGTGTTTTTATGAGTAATAAAATATAAGAAGAAAGACTTGCAGAGAGAAGAAGCAAAAAAGAGATGTCAATAAATACATATTATCCCATTTGATAAGAAAATTTTAAATTATGAATAAATGTATGACATCCCATTGTAAGATATGATTTCCCCTGTTTATTCTCACTGAGTATCTGGAAAAGAAAAATTTTTAGGACTTCAGTATTTTAGCAGGAAGAAATCTAGTGACTACTGATTGCCTACTCCTTACTGTGTCACTAGTGAAATTCTTGGTCAGTAGCCTATAGCTCTCCGTCTTCTCTCCCACCTAAGTATGTCTTGCAGTGAGTGATCAGTGGTCAAATGAATGGAACAGCAGAGGTACTTCCAAATCAGCATGAAAAACTAGTGACATACTGTCTTACCAATACTGTGTATACAGACAGAAATAATAATAAGCAGGTGAAACTGGTCTTGGCAAAGAGCTGGCTCATTACATTCACTGAATGTAAAAAAATATATTCCTGTGTGGTGATGAGTAAAAGAGACCATCACCACCAAAATCAAGCCACATTAACATTTTGAACTTCAATGCTTTGGATGTGGTTTGTCCCTGCCAAAACTCTGTTGAAATTTAATCCCCACTGGGGCAGTAGATAGAGCCGAATGGGAGATGAATGTGTCATGGGGGCAGATTTCTCATTAATATATTAATGTTTTCTAACAAGTGAATTCTCCATCTCTAGGAAATGGGTTAGTCTGGTGTTAAAAGAAACCTGGCTTTCTTGGTCTCTCTCTCTTACTATGCAATCTGTTTGCATATACCCCCTCCTCTTCTACTTGCTGCCTTAAATTAAAGCATCATGAGGCCCTCACCAGATGCAGCTGTCCAATCTTGAACTTTCCAGTCACCACAATCATGAGCCAAATAAACCTCTTTTCTTTGACAACTGCCCAGCCTCAAATATTCTTTTATAACAACCCTAAACAAAGGCATTAACCAACAGCAGGAGTTAATAAAACCAAAACTATGTCATGAAGACAGAAAATGTCAAATATTTTACCAAAGCCCTTGGGAAGTCTTTCAAATGTCCAACCAATCACATCACTGAGATCCTGCACATAAAGCTCCACAGGTGGCACACTCTAAAGTAAGAGCACCGGTGGTGATACCCTTAGCCAAAGTGGTAAGAAGTTGTCTGTTCCAGCAAAAGTAGCATAACACACAAACATACAACTGTTTGAGACGAAGACTCTTAACCAGGTTTCCTAGCTTTCATTGACAAAATCCTCTCAATACATCCTTATCACTCGAAAAATTGAAATCCATTATAATAGTCATCATACTGATCTATTGATTAAATAAGAAACAGAGCAAGGAAGGAATGAAGGAAGGGAAGGAAGGAAGAGAAAGGGGGGGCGGGAGGGAAACGGTAGGTGCAAGATACACAAAAAGGAATCTCTATGGGTCCTGCGTGCATGAGTTGCTGAAAATGAGATTTAAGACTAAAACCAGGAGTTTGGAATTGATGTGTAGCATGTGAAATACAAAAAGCTCCCTTCACCACCCTCAATTTTATCAGAAGATTGGGGTAACTCCTGAATATTTGCAGAAAAAAGAAAGCCAGCAATAAGCATTTGGCTGTGGCTTGACATTTAATTTAGTCTCAGCATGTAGCATGGGAAGCTTTTTGCCTGAGTTGAGAAAATAGCCTATAAAGTTGCCCCACAACCCCTGGTAGAGACAAATAGAAGAACTTCCAATAGAGATGCCCACAGCCAAGGGCACATGTGGTCCCCAAAGAATAACTCACGATGCTATTGATCTCACAGGAAAAATTCCAGCAAAAATAAGAAAAGCATATAAGAAAATATTTTACAAGAGAATTGTTAGCAGATGTAGAAATCAACCCAGAATGCAGCACAAAGAGAAAACATGAACAATGTGTGAATTAAAAGCAGATAAAAATAGCAAACCGAATACCAAGGAAGAGAAAAAAATTGCTCTGGTAATTAATAGTGAAGCATAATCATCAAAAAGGCAAAGTACCACCATCGTCTCTGTCATCAACTTCATATTGAAGTTTCAAGCAAGCCTAATAACAGAATAAAAAATAGGAGAAAGAACTTTTACAAAATGAAATAAAACTATTTTATTCTGCATTACAGACACTATTGTTTACTTAGAAAATAAAAAAATAAATATATAAAGAACAGCTACTGAATCTAAAGAATTAATAAGATCAGCATCCAAAAGACAATCTTACCTACAGACAACTATAACTAAATAGAAAATATAATTTTGACAAATCTTTTCATGAGAAATCTATTACATTTTGTGATTTTATTACGGTAGTCCATGGCAATGGCATACACAATTAAATGTATATTACAAAAGTAAACTAAGACATGTTGTAAAAAAATTAAAAATATCATATTCCCAATAGCTTCAGATTACATAATGTAGTCTCTCAGGAGAATAGGTGCTCTTCGAAGTAGAAGAAAAATTCGATAAATAGCACTGAGGAAATTGGGTGCCCACATGAAAAAAGTTAAACATATTTCGTATTTTTAAAAATCTACAGATGACTTGAAGAACTACTTATAAAAGCAAAACTTTAAAACTTCAGAAGAAAATATAGAATATTTTATGACCTAAATCACAATGCAATTTTTTTTAAGAGAGAAAGTAAAATTTATGAAACCAAAGGTAGAGCAAACTGACTTCTATTTTATCAAGGCTTATCTAAAAACACAATGGCAATTTTTCAGAAATATCTGTGGGACACCTTTAAATTAATTGTAATCTAACTATAAAAAAGTAATATCTTCAAAAAAATAAGGCATTTTTAGAGACCATTTGTGGCCATAGTGCAATAAAACAAGAAGCAAAAACAAAGGAACAAAAAATAATCCAGATACTCTCCTATTAAAGCAAACCAAAACCAAAACTCTTCTAAGGAATCCTTAGCTTAATTGGAAATCAAAGCTGCAACTAAAAAACACTTAGAAAATAACAATAGACAATCATCATTTAAATTCTGTTAATAAAGTGCTCAGCATAAAAACCTGAGATTGAATTGCTACTTTTCAGTAAAAACAACAAAAATGGAAATCAGAAACAATTTTAAAGGAAAATCAAAGGTCAATGCATTTCATAAAATAAAATTAATAAAATATATAAAATTAAGAAATAAATCAGCTTGGCTTGTAATAATTCTATTAATAGAATTAAATATGATTTAGAAAGCAAGGAAAAACATAAATGGAATGCCTCTCAGTATTTTCAAAATAAAAAAATTTAAATTAAGTTAAAATTATAAAACATATATGTGTATGTACAAATATAAATTTTATTTTTTATTTTTCCTTTTCTTTCTTTCTTTCTTCCTTTCTTCCTTCCCTTCCCTCCCTCCCTCCCTCTTTTTCTTTCTTTTGTTCTTTTCTTTTTTTGACTCACTCTGTTGCCCAGGTGGGAGTGCAGTGGTGCAATCATGGCTCACTGCAGCTTCAGCCTCCCTGGGATCAAGTGATCCCCCCAACTTAGCCTTCCAAGTAGCTGGAATTACAGGTACATGCCACCATGCCAGCTAGGTTTTTGGATTGTTTATAGTTATAGGGTTTCACCATGTTGCCTAGGTTGATCTCAAAACTCCTGGGCTCAAGCAATCCACCCATCTTACCCTCCAAAATGCTGGGATTAGAGGCGTAAACCACCACATCCAGCTACAAATAGAAATTTTCCAATTTTCATCATGAATGATGAACAAAACAAGAATTATAAAATTAAATGAAATGCTGATTAAAAATACTTGAAATTTTACCAGCCCCATGTATAATTCATGCCATTTAAATGACTTTAAAGCATAGGGCATAGAATGAAAGCTCAATTTATTGTATAAGAAACACAAATGAGATAAGAAATCTGACAGTGATAGCAATAAATTGAATATATAAAGCAATTTGAATTAGGCAGAAATATAGAAATCAGCCCTTCCTTATATACATTTGCTTGCATGCTTGTGTGTCTGTGTATACAAGATTCTAAGGAATGAAAATAATACTTGACAAAATAGCCTAGACTTTATTCAATGTATTTAACTCTTGTCTTCAATATATTCCACTGAAAAAGTTGCAGTTATAACACCGTATCCTGTACCAAGCTTTCCATGTCAACCAGTTTTTTGTTTAGTCATGCATAGTAAGCTCTGGTTTGAGTGTCTTCTCCAAAACACATGTTGAGGTTCAGTTGCCACGGTGATGATATTAAGAGGCTGGGCCGTTAAGAGGTGATTAGGTCATGCGGGCTCTGCCCTTATTAATGAATTAACGCTGTTATCGTCCATCTTCTCTTTAAAATGATGCATCCAGAAATCTCTGAAATGCATTTGATTCTTATAAAGAGTTATTGCCAAACTGCCCCTTTTGGTGACATTTATACACTGACAGACATGGTTTTTTGTGACACCTGATTCTTGCTTGCCAAGTGTTTATTGGATACAGTGATTTCATGAAAAGCACTCCTAGCTGAAATTTGGGAAACAATTATTTCATGTAGGAAGAATGAATCTTAGATTATATTAAAATTCAAATACACCATGACAAAGTGGGACCTGTTCCAAAGGTTATCTAATAATCACTCAGCATTAGAATGTCAATTAAGAAATATGTGAAATCACATTGATAGGGCCAGGAAAAAGCCATGTAATCATCCGGAAATGCAGAAAGTATTAAAGAAATATCCATTTATCCTTAAAGACTCTTAGTAAAATATATTTGAAAAGTACTTTCCTCATAAAATGAAAGATAATTATCTAAAGTAAATTGACAAGTATCAAAATAACAATAGAGTTATAGAGGAATTCCTCCTCTTAAATTTAAAACAAAACAAACTGCTAGCACAAAACAAATAAAAATAAAATTTTAAAAACTATTCAGGATCGCTGACCAAATTAATAACCAATAATCACAACAATTAATATAGGAGTAAAGAACAGTATCAATATATGCAAATTTTTGTACTTGGAAACCCTGAGATAAATGAGAAACAACTTTGAGCACTTTGAATTGGTCACATGTGGCAGTTGGGCATGCAAAATGTAACTAGTCTAAATTAAGATGCTCTGTAAGTAAAATACGTGTACTAGAATTCAAAGACTTCATATAGTAAAAAAAAAACATAAAATAACTCATTTTACTTCCTAATTTTTATTAGATGTTGAAATGATAATATTTGAACATACTGAAGTAAAATATATTAAAATTAATCCATCTGTTTGTTTTTACTGTTTTAATGTGGATGTGGAAAAATTTTAATTGCATACATGCCTTGCATATGACTCACATTATATTATATTTCCCTTTTCTTTTCTTCCCTTTTTTTTTTTAAGACAGAGTCTCACTCTGCCACCCTAGAGTATGGTAGAGCGATCTCAGCTCACTGCCTCCTATGCCTCCTGGGTGCAAGAGATTCTTCTGCTGAGATTATCAGCATGCGCCACCATGCCCGACTAGTTCTTGTGTTTTTAGTAGAGATGGGGTTTTGCTAGTGGCCAGGCTGTTCTCAAATCCTGGCCTCAAGTGATCTGCCCGCTTCAGCTTTCCAGAGTGCTGGGATTACAGGTGTGAGCCACCACACCTGGCTTCACATTATATTTCTGTTAAACTATATTGCCCTATGCAAATAAAAATTTTTTAAAAAGAGATAATATGATAGGGAAATTATTTCCTTTTACACAAACAACGCAAAGTCAGTAAACCCTAGGTATAAAAATATAAGATAGTATAAAATGCAACGGAAACTATATGATTAAAACTATGTTTTGGGCTGTGTGTGTTTGAGACAGAGAGAGCAACAGAAAGAAAGGAAAGAAGAGAGAGAGGCAGAGACAGAGACAGAGAGTAATTTACAACAAAGCAGGTTCCTGCCATGCTTCTGGTTTGAAAATCATATCATATGACAAATTGTAATTTAAATTATACTGCCTAGAACTCTCTATGTGGTATGATCCTATATCAGATTATCAATATTATAAAGAAGGAAATACTTTCTAAACTGATTAGCAAATTCAATACAATTTTCATTAAAAATATACTTAGGAAAGGATTTGAACTATTTTATAATTCTTCAGAATAAACATATAAGAAAAGACAAACTATTTGATAAATTAGAAAACTAATGATTAGTACCTTCCTGGTTTCCAGAACAAAACTCAGTACCTATGAACATTAGAAAATAAAGATGACATTTTAAGTAAGAAAATAATGCATTTTTAAATATTGGACTAGCTCTAACCATATGGAAATGGAACTATAAAATTAAATTATTTTTCTTACAATTTACACAAAATAAATTTTAGAGGACTAAAGTTTTATGTATAATACAATGCCAAAGTAATATAAGTAAACTAAGCAATTAAAAAGATAATCATGTTGGATGGAAAGCAAACTTACACATGATACAATTGTTAGAATTATTATAGAAAGGATTATAAATAAACAAAGTAAAATAGGATAAATTGTTTGACTCTAGTGAAGAAAATTCAAACTAAATGATGATAATTACTCAGACATTGAAATTTATCACCATGCATTAAATTAACACTATTTACTGGGAGAAGTAACAAACACCAAAGAGAGGAATATAGGAATGCAGATGTAATAAAGTTAAAAAGAAAAGCCATGACAAACAATCAATTCATTGATTTATTTTATTTTTCTCTTTTCCTCATGCAACTTCTCTTTGATGGAAAAATTATTGTTGGAGGAACTCAGTATCCTGTTCTAAAGTGATAACAATGTGGTGTGCGTATAAATATTTACTTTCTTGTAAAGTATAGCAAGGTTTTTAGACTGAATTTTAGTTTGTGGAATGAATAAATATTATCTATCTGAACAGGATTTTTTGAATTATTTTGAAATGTCAGCTCTTAACTGACATAGCAAGTCATCTCTAAGTAATAAAATTTAATATAAGATTTGATTTCCACTCAGAATTTGTGTATTCAAGGTTTTCACTGCAGAAAGGATAATAATGCTTTTGCAGAAGTTAGACAGTTATTTTCTATTCAATTGCTTTGATGTGCCTATTTCTTTGAACAAAATCTCTTTTTAAATGCTCTTTTGATATGTGAGCTCATGGTTGCTCTGAAATTAATCCTAAATTCAAAATACTGATTAAGAATTTAGAGTTTGCTAAAAGCAGTTATTTTAATCATTTGTTGATATTTTCTTGATAGGGAATGAATCATAATTTACTTTAAATATTTTTACGTGTGAATGTACAAAAGTAAACAGCATCAATCACCACTTTCTAAAGCAGAAAATATTTTGTGGCCAGGTTTTCTCTTCGCTCTCAGGTGGGCCTTCTCGATTTTATTGTGATGCTGATTTGTAATACAGACACTGAAGACTGAAATGGTCAGCCTGAACAATAACAAAAATGACCACAACTAGTCAAGGACTTAGAAAACACTTGTTTCACACATTTGTCCATAAAGATCCGCTTATATAGAATGGAAATTAACCTTAAAAAGAGTTTAAGGATAAGGATCACATTTTATAATTTGCTTGAGGTTGGTTCGTAGGATAGTAACTAATTTAAATATAGGTCTAAATGTTCTAGTGGGACGTTGTTTCTCTTATTCTTTCAGTGGTCTTGCTAGTGGAGATGGAGTGACAGTAGAGTTCTCTTGTAGTTCAGCTGTTAGAAAACTGTTTCTTCTTCATCCCAGCATAAATCTTCGAAATCAAGTAGTACACTGATTACCTTCTGTAATTAAAGAAAAAGAATGTATATATATGTATTTTCTGTTTCATCAATCAGTGAGACCGATGTCTGGCCCCTTACTTACTAAATGAGGATATTAAGCATACTTAGTCTTTTTTTTTTTTTTAGACTGAGTCTCGCACTGTCGCCCAGGTGTAGTGCAGTGGTGCATTTTCCGCTCACTGCAATCTCCTCCTCCTGGGTTCAAGCGGTTCTCCTGCGTCAGCCTCCCTAGTAGCTGGAACTACAAGCGTGTGCCACCACGCCCAGCTAATTTTTTTGTATTTTTAGTAGAGACAGGGTTTCACCATGCTGGCCAGGATGGTCTGGATCTCCTGACCTCATGATCTGCCCACCTCAGCCTCCCAAAGTGCCTGGATTACAGGCGTGAGACACCACGCCGCCGCTTAGTCTTTTTTTTTTTTTTTTTTTTTTTTTTGAGACGGAGTTTCGCTCTTGTTACCCAGGCTGGAGTGCAATGGCACGATCTCGGCTCACCGCAACCTCCGCCTCCTGGGTTCAGGCAATTCTCCTGCCTCAGCCTCCAGAGTAGCTGGGACTACAGGCACGCGCCACCATGCCCAGCTGATTTTTTGTATTTTTAGTAGAGACGGGGTTTCACCATGTTGACCAGGATGGTCTCGATCTCTTGACCTCGTGATCCACCCACCACAGCCTCCCAAAGTGCTTGGATTACAGGCGTGAGACACCGCGCTGCCGCTTAGTCTTTTTTTAATCTCTCCTCTCTACAGCCTTCTGTCTTCCCATTTCTACTGTTTGTTAAGAATACCTAAATGTTGTGTGATCATAAATATTTATTTTTTTTTACGTTACTCACACGTATATTTTGAAATCTGGTACAGTATGAAGACTAATCGCCTTAATATGTGGATATATAGGATATATTTTCTCCTTAATATGTGGATACAATGATCTATCTTAAAACCAAGTATGAGATTTTGATTATATTTACTTTCTATATAGCTTTTTGGATTATTGGTCCAGCTAGCAACTCTATTAATTTTCTCCCACCAATACTCACAATGACCTTGTCTCCTGGAGCACCCATCTAACACAAAAACAGTTACCTTCTCAATCTGCTACCTACATGTCTTCATGGGATTTATCTGCACTGTTTGCCTGGGTTGTGTACTTCATTTATGGATGTTCTTGCTTTTTTGTTTTTAGTTTTGTTTTTCTCTCCTTTGGCTAAATAAGGACCTTACATTTCCTGAGTATTTCTAGAGTGTCTGAAAAATGTCTTTATTCTATGCTCACACTACCAGGATCGTTTAAAATTTCTCTTCATGGGCTCTTTCAATTTAGAGATTCCTGTTCCTCTGCTCTATGAAATACATTTTATTGTAGTCTGGATAATTTTCTTCTCTACAGTTTTTTTTTTTTTTTTTTTTTCCTGTCTTCTCATTCTTAAATTTCTCTTGGTAGGCTATTGGATCTCCTGGATTGGTTTTCTTAACCTTATTATCTTACCTTTTCCCAATCTTTGTCCATTTTTCTTATTTATTGAGAAATGTTCATATATTACTAGCCTTTTATTTATTATTTTTATCTTAACCATAACACTGTAAATTCCAAGATATCAGATTACTCCTTTCCTCAGGAATTTCCATTACATTTTATAGGTGAGATATTACTGTTGGTAATATATTTTTATTTTCTATGAATTATCTCTATGTTCTCTCTCTCTCTCTCTCAGATCCTCTGTTCATGTTTAAGAGCAAAGCATGAGGAGTTCTTGAGAACTCTGTGTATGTCCATAATGCTTGTCAACTTGGAGGGGGTCTTCACTTTAAGATGCTTGACTTGGAGCTGGTGTCATTTTGGAGGCCCCCAGATATCAGAATGTCATGGGAGTCACATTCTCTCAACAGATTGCCTTCCAGGCTCCTTTCTACAGTCTGGATGCCTGGCCACTGACTGTTACAAGTCAGGAGTAGGAGAACTGTGTCTAGGAGTATGTATGGTATTTGTCCCCCTCCCCACTTCATGTGTTCAGTTCCGTGTCTTTCCTTCACTTTCATGTGTACTAGGCATGTTTTCAGTCTCAGACTTCTCCATGGTTTTACCGGGAGAGCTGTCTCACTTTTCAGTTGTGTCCCACACTGAATTTTTCTCCATCCCAGTTCAATAGTTACCACTCTTCCATGGATATGCGGCTTTCAATAATTTGTAGAAACTTCTTATACCCTGATGGTTCTTTATCTACCTCTTGTTTGTTGTAAAGACCTATTTTTTTAATACTTACATTTTTTTTGGGTCTCACGAAGGAAAGAAAATAGATACATGTGATTAATCCCTCATCCTTAGCGAGATGTTATCCCAAGAAATTTTTATGTCCAGGCTAATACTCAACCTAGCACCAACTAACTATAGAGATGTTCATCTCTTCAAGAAAATAGATTAAATAGTTTTCTCATCCTCTGCCTTTCTGTATGCAGTATATAAAACATTTTTCTTTCACTGATGGCAATTCATGTTATTAATTTATTAATTTATATTTTAATCATATAAAATATTTTCCTTTATTTTAGATAATTTTCTCTTCCATCTGATTAAAATATATTTTCTAGCTTCTTAAGTCATTTAATGCAAAGACAAAGGCTTTTGACACAACATCAATGTCACAGTCTAGGAAACAGCTTTTTTTGTTGTATACCTACATCTATGACATTTAAGTTTGCTCCCAAATTTAAACTCAACCCTCAAGCAATTTGATTTTTGAACAAAAAGAAATGTTATATGTGTTGTCTTTCTACATATTTAAGATTCTATAGTTTAAGAAGCAATTGCTGATAAAACTGAGATTCTAACAATCAAAATTGTCAGTTGCTTTATCATCATTTTCGTCAGTCTTTGAGGACTAAAAATGAAAGGCTCCAAATTGTATCTAGATTATTTGTAACATTTTAACCCACACAGAAAATGGAAATAAATAGTTTGTGAAATATGGTTATTACCAACCAACGTGTTTTTTCCCATTAGAAGTCATTTTAAGTTTTAGTACATAACCCCGGATATTACATAATTCTCGTGTGGCTTCTATTCCTTTTGTTACCACCCTAGAATTCCCGAAGCACTAGTTCAAAGGCTGAGTTCTACTTACATATTCTAAATGTTTCATAGTTTCTGCCAATATTGGCTGATACCTTAAGAAAATATACTTTCAAGAGTTTAATCATTTTGCTTAAATTGTAAACGTGTATTTTAATGAATTCTGGGCTGAATCAGTTTTATAGAACATTATTTAATTACTTGAATTTAGGAAAATTAATAACATAATTCAATATTGAAATGTATTTTCAGATCTATTTCTCCTTAAGTATAATTTAAGAGGAAATCAGTTCTTATCACTGTGATATGTGTTTAGAATATGTGTGATTTGGATTGCTGATTTTAACATATAACTATTCTGCACAGTGAAGCAAAAAGCAATAAACTAGGATTAGAAGACTAACTTTTAAATCTCAACTGTTAAAAATCAAAAGTCTAAAAATTACTAGCACAAGTAAAAAAAAAAATCAAACCTTTCTTTTCTCCTCTACTGTGTGGATTTTTATAATTCTTCCTACTTATCTTTTTTTCTTTATCTAAATTGTATAAATATAACCAAATGTAAGATATTTTGTGTACACACTCAGACATGTATACATAATGCAGTGTTTAAGAATTGCAAGATTTCATTGATGAACAAGTTGCTTTGCTTGATATTATAAATCTGCCAATTTAGGATGTGATGCAGACCCAGCCATCATTTCTGTAAGGACTGAATTCTGAGTGTGTAACTACACCAATAATAATATTATTAAAATAGAAATATTCTGTACTTAGTGTGGAATATAAATGTATACAAAGCAACTATGAACTCTGCTCCTTTGATGAATAGAATAGAAATGAGTCATTATATTATTCTTATTTGTTTTATTTAGTTTTTGCATGTACTCTTATTCTCCATTCTGTTTCTTAAAATGTGAAAATGAAATAACAGCATGCATATGCATAGTATTTTAACTGCATTATATTATAAAAGTGAAAGGCTTACATTTTAATCATTATAATAATTTAGAAAGGCATTTCAAAACTTTCCATTATTTTCTACTCAAGTACTTTTAAAATGGGTGGGTGTATCAAGAATCTCCGCCTGAGTTTATAAGGCACTATTCCTGGTGATGACCCCTCTTTCCAAAACCCTATTGTGGATAAAGTCACATTCTTACTCACAGCTCTATTTTTGGAAACATATTATTTTGCAAATGCCTTATATGATTTTCTAAAACAGCCAACACAAACGGACATCCTAGTTTGTACCAGAATATGTCTCCAGAAGGTGGCTTGGGCTTCTCTACCATGGCTGACAGACATTGTAGAAGCAGAGAGTACTGAGAAAATCAGAAAAGCCCTCCGATCAGAGGAGGAAAGAAACAAATATTAGGAGGTGTTTTAGCAATTTAAACATATTCCAGATTAAACATCATCAGAATGGATACCAGGATAGACCATAACCTCAGAAGGGCACAGTAGACACGTGGAAATGTAGGCTGTGATTGCTACCCATCTGGAGACAAGGGCTGACAAGAAACTCTTTGTCCTCCCTGGGGATAACTGGAATGAACATTGGAACTCTATTTTGGATGCCTTGGACAAGGAACAGAATACTCAGGAGCTCCAGGAAAAATGGAATTGGGTTTCCCCTGTGGGACATTTATTAGAATGAAGAGAAAAAATATTAGGCAGCTACATCCTAAAGGTATAGAATGAGCCTCTGGCATGAACTCCCTGAGAGTTTTGTTTAGCAGAAGTAGTAATAATGTGCTGATTTGTGGGGCAAAGCTTCCTGAATTAATGATCCAAGGATTTATCTCTGGCTCCTGGATAGTAATGAAAGATCACACAAGGGTCTCTCTACAGCCAGCTAGGGTGAATTAGGACAGAGTAAAGGATGCCACGTAGATTAACATTCTCATGTAAATTTGTTACAATTTTATTACCTTTCTTCTTAAATAAGTTGCCAATCTTGGAAGCATTAGAAATAATATGAGATAAAATATGACATGCTTTTAATGAACTGATCAACTTTGATGATGTAATTGAGTCATATGAATGAAGTATTCTTTTTAATGTTAAAAAATAAAATGTTTTCAAGTGATTAAAAATTAAAAAGAAGACATAAAATAAAGCCAGTATTTTATTCTGGAGACACTTGTGTTGGGACTTAATCATAGGTACTATAGTACCCTAACAAGAGTTCCATTCTGGTATATGGAAATGTGTCCCACATTTACAGTCACACTCATTTACTGTGGACTCTTGATGCCTCAAGCAGTCTGTGATCTTTGGAAGTGTGGCAATCTGTTCTTATTCCATGTAAAGTTTATCTACCAAGCTGGTCCCCATGGAGGGAAAAACATTCTTAGTGCTTAAAGGAAAATAAAATTTATTCACTTAATTATTCATTCAACACTTACCAAAATTATTAATACTTAATAAATGCTAAGTCCTGGACTAACTATTCCTCATTCAATGGAGAATTTATAAATCATGATGTTATAACATTAGTGGTTGACATAAAATTGTCCACCTCAGTAGTACTTCAAGCAAACAAACAAGAAAATTGAGCTCATGATATTTTTTTCTTCCCAAATCTGTTTCCTTTGACATTTATATCAACTTTCACTCTGTTGTCTAAATCAATTTTGGATTTACATTTAATTTCTTACTCTTAATACTCCTATTCCAGCAAATCTTTATGCTTTATTCATTCTTTATCTAAAAACACTTCAAAATCAATTTCCTCCTTCATTGCCACTATTTCTGTTTAGACTACCATCATTCCACACGGGATTATGAATATTGTCTCCCAGCCAACTTCTTTGCTTTGCTTTTTGGTTAAACTAACTTTTGATGTCCACATTTTTCCAAATTTTGAAGTAAGCTGATTTTATTATTTTATAAAATAAATTTTATTGTGCCTATTTGAGGTTTATAACATGATGTTATGGAGGGCATATAAAGAGTAAAATTTTTACTTTAGTGGTAAATTGTTACTATAATGAAACAGATTAGCAGATCTATCATCAACATAGTTTGTTTATCTGCTTCTAGTAGTCAGAAAACATATAGTTCTTTACATGTGGCAAAAACAACTATACTCATTTAATAAGAATACTTAATACAATACAATTTTATTAACTATAATTGTCATGTTGTACATTAGATCTCTAGACTTGCTTAATCCTATATATCTGCTACTTTGTTTCCTTTCCTATATCTCCCCATTACCCACTCTCTTGTGCCCTTAATAACCACTGTTTTATTCTATATCTCTGTATATTTGACATCTTTTTTTTCCCCAAATATTCCACAAGTAAGTGACATCATGCAATATTTTTTCTCTGTGTTTGGCTTATTTCACTTAACCTAAGGTCCTTTGGGGTCATCCATGTCGTAACAAATGGCAATGTCTTCTTTTTAAAGGCAGAATAGTGTAGTGTTACCCACAGTTTCCAATTCGCTTCTGTATATATATATATATATATATATATATATATATATAGATATATAGAAAAAATATATATATATATATTTTTTTTTTTGAGACAGTCTCACTCTATCACTCAGGCTGGAATACAGTGGTGTGATCATAGTTCACTGCAACCTCAACCTCCTGGGCTCAAGCAACCCTCTGGCCTCAGCCTCCCAAGTAGGTGGGGCAACAGACATGTGCCACCATGACCAATTAATTTTTTATTTTTCCTAGAGACAGGGTCTCCCTGTGTTGCTCTGGCTGGTCTTGAACTTCTGTGCTCAAGTGATCCTCTCACCTCAGCATTCTAAAGTTTGGGGATTAGAGGCATGAGCCACTGTGCAGACCCTGTTTTGGTGTCTTGGCTATCATGAATAATGTTGCAGTGAATATGGAGTGAAGATATCTTTGTGAGGTGGCAATTTCATCTCCTTTATTTATATAGCTGGAAAAGAGATTTCTGAGTCATATGGTTGTTCTGTTTTTAATTTCTTTAGTAACCTCCATTCTGTTTTTGCTAATGAATATACTAATCTACATTCCTGCCAACAGTGCACTGGGTTCACTTTCTTCACACCCTTGCCAACACTTATTGCTTGTCTTTTAGGCAATAGCCATTCTACCATGTGTGAAGTGATTATCTCATAGCTATTTTAAATTGCATTTCCCTAATAATAAATGACATTGAGGCCATTTTTATGTATCTGTTGGCCATTTTTATGTCTTTTTTGAAGAAATGTCTGTTTAGGTCCTTTGTCCAGTTCTTACTTGGGTCATTTGTTTTTCAACTCTCGAGTTATAAATGTTCTTAATAAATTTTGGATATTAATCCCTTATCAGATATATGGCTTGCAAATACTTTTTCGAAGTGGGTAGATTGCCTTTTCATTTTGTTGATTGTTTCATTTGCTGTGCAGAAGCTTTTTAGTTTAATATAGATTTGTTTATTTTTCTTTTTGTAGCTTGAAATTTACTTTTTCCTATGCAATTTGGATACTTATTGTTATTATTTCACTATTATTATTTATTTATTTATTTATTTTCTTGTCTTATTGCTCTTGCTAGCACTTCCAGTACTATGTTGAATAGAAATGGCAAGAGCGGGCATCTCTGCCTTGTGCCATATCTTGATAGAAAAGTTTAGAGTTGTCCTCTATTGATTATAGTGTTAGCTGTGAGATCTTCATAAAGAATTTTTATTATATTGAGACGTTTTTCTTCTGTACCAAAACTGTTATGTGTTTTTATCAAGAAAGGATGCTGAACTTCATGACACTTTTTTCTGCAGCAGTTGAGATGATCATGCTTTTATCTTTCATTCTGTTAATGGGATATATCACAGTGACTGATTTGCATATGTTAAACTCGCTTTCCATTGCAGGGATATATCACACTTGGTCATAGTGTATTTTTTTGATGTATTACTGAGTTAGTTGTGCTGTTGTTTTATTGAGAATTATTACATTAATGCTCATTAAACATATTGATGTCTAGTTTTCCTTTCTTGTAGGATCCTTCTCTAGCTAAGGTAGACAGGTAATTCTAGCCTTGTAAGATGTATTTGGAAGTATTCCTCTCCCATTATTGTGGGGAAAAGTTTGAGAAGTATTGGCAATAATTATTTGAATATTTGGCAGCATTCAATCATGAAGCAATCTGGTTCCAGGCTTTTCTTGGTTGAAAAGTTTTTAATGTATTTCTCAGTCTCTTTATTGCATTATCGGTTTGTTTAAACTTCCTATTTTGTCTTGATTCAATCTTAGTAGGTTATTTTTTTTTCCAGAAATTTGTTCATTTCCTCTAGTTTATCCAATTTGCTGACATATAATTGTTCACAATAGCCCATTATGATCCTTTATTATTTCTGAGGCATCTGTTATAAGGTCTTCACTTTCATTTATATTTTATTTATTTGAGTCTTCACCCTTTTTTTCTTAGTCTAGCTAGATGTTTATTGATTTTGTTTACTTTTTCAAAGAAACAACTCTTGGTTTTATTGATTTTTTTTCTGTTTTACTTTTCTGTTCTCTATTTGATTTATTTATGTTCTGATCCTTTTTGTACCCCCTGCCCTCATCTTTTTTTGTTGTTTGTTTGTTTTGCTTATTTTTTGAATTGGTGTCTCACTCTGTCACCCAGGCTGTTAATGCGGCGCAATCCCAGCTTACTGCAACCTCTGCCTCATGGGCTCAAATGATTCTTGTGAATGGCTCAGCCTCCTGAGTAGCTAGAATTACAGATGCTTGCCACCATGCCTGGCTAATTTTTGTATCTTTAGTAGAGACAGGATTTCACCATGTTGGCCAGGCTGATCTCGAACTCCTGACCTCAAGCGTTCTGCCTGCCTCAGCTTCTCAAATGCTGGAATTACAGGTGTGAGCCACCACACCTGGCCTATTATCCCATTTCTTCTGCTAAATTTGGGTTTATTTCACTTCTTCCCTGGTTCCTTGAGGCATAATGTATGGCTCTATATTTGGGATCCCTTATTTTTTTTTTTTTTAAGTTGACATTTCATGCTATGAACAATCCTCTAGAACTACTTTTGCTGTATCCCATAGGTTTTTATATGTTGTGTTTCTATTGTCACTTCGCTCAATAATTTTTTTAATACTCCTTTGATTTCCTCTTTGACCCTTTGGCTGTTCATGAGCATGTTGTTTAAATTCTATATATTTGTGAATTTACCTCGATTCCTTCTGTTACTGATATCTTGTTTCATGCACATACAGTTGAAAATAATACGAAATATGATTTCTATCTACTTAAATATTTTAAGATTTGTTTTCTGGCCTAACATAAGATGCATTCTGGGAATGGTCCATGTACACTAGAGAAGAATGTATATTCTGCTGTTGGTTGTGTGGAAAGTTTTATACATGACTATTAGGTCAATTTGGTCTAAATTGCATTTCAAGTTCTATATTTTCTCATTAATTTTCTATCTGGCTGATCTGTTATTAATAGTGGGGTACTGGCAACCACTAGTATTATTATACTGCTGATTGTGAGGTATTGAAGTTCCCTACTATTATTGTATTGTTATCTATTTATTACTTTATGTTCATTATTATTTGCTTTATGTGTTTAGGTACTCCAGTGTTACCCACTCCCCTACAATTTATACTTTTGTTGTAACAATTTACATCTTTTTATTGTGTATATAACTTATAATAGTTATAATTGTGACCATTTTGACTTTTTATCTTCATAGTAGATAACTGAAATATTTACACATTATCATTTCAGTAATGGAATATTCCGAAGTTTACTATATTTCTACTTATATTTTTTACTATTTCTATCAGTGAGTTTTATACTTTTATATATTTCCTTTATAGTAATTATAATCCTTTTCTTTCCAATTGAAGAACAACTTTAAACATTTCTTGTAAGGCAGTTCTATTAGTGCTAAATTTTCTGACCTTTTGCTTACCTGAGAAATAATTTGTTTCTCCATCATTTTTGGAGAACAGATTTATTGGCTATGGTAATTTTGGTTGATGGTTTTGGTTTTTCTTTTTTTCTTCTTTCAGCAATTTGAATATGTCATCTCATTCTTTACTGATCTGTGATATTTCTGCTAACAAATCACTGATGGTCTAATGGGGATTCCCTTTTTGTCACTTGACATTCTTCTCTTGCTGATTTTCCAATTATCTTTTTGTCTTTGACTTTTGACATTTTTATTGTAATATGCCTCAGTGAGCACCCTTTTGGTAGAATATATTGAAGACTTTTGAGCTTCATGGATCTGTATGTTCATCTCTCTCACCCAACTTGGAATTATTCAGTTATTATTTTGTCAAATAAGCTTTCTATGCCTTTTTCCATCTCTTCAACCTCTGAAACTGTCATAATCTGAATATTTATTCACTTAATGGTGTTTTATATGTCCCAAAGGCTTTCCTTTTCTTCGATCTTTTTCATTTTTTTCTAACTCCTTAATTTTAAAAGATCGATTTTAAAGTTCAGAGAGCCTTTTTGCTGCTTGATCTAGTCTGCTGTTGACTCTTATGTGTACTTCTTACTCCATTTATTAACTTCTTCAGCTCTAGTATTTCTTATATTTATCTCTTTTTTAAATTTCACAATCAGATTATGAATTATTTTCTTGATTTTACTGAATTGTCTATCTGTATTCTCTTGTATGACATGAATTCCCTTTATATTATTATGTAGTAATCTTCAAGCAATTTGTAATTTTCATTTCATTTATTTGGGGTTAATTACTGAAGAGCTATGTTTCTTTTGCGGTGTCATGTTTCCTTGCTTTTTCATGTTTCTTGTGTCCCTGTGTTGATTTTTGTGCATCTGGAAGAACAGTAACTACTTCTAATTTTATAGAGTGTTTTTTGTAGGGAAAGATTTTCATTTGCAGATGGGTCTTAGGTTGTCAGTTAGACAGGGTGCATTGTCTCTGGTTCTGTGTGAGTGCAGTGGTGTAGTCTCTGTGTATCTTCTACAGTTGTGATCAACATCATTGATGACTGCAGGTAGCTCAGTGGTCTACACTGTAGGAGTTTGTGGCAGCAGTAGTCGCAGGGTAAGTTGTATGGTTCTTGGTGATAAGGGCTTTAGGGGCGTTCCTATTTATGTTTTCCACACAGTAGAGAGACTCAGCTGAGGGGCTCCTTCTTGTTGTCTGGTTTGACATGTCACACAGGCAGCCACCGTGGTGCTGTAGTACAAGGTACAGGTACTCAGAGTAGCTATAGAGCTGGGGTCCTGGTCTCAGTGTCTTGTTTCACTACTATAGCACCTGTGACATTGATGCAGGCTCATTTGCTGAGGTACAGGTGGAAGCAGCCATCCCACCAAACTAGGGCTGTGACTCTTAGGCACTCCTCAGTAGCTTGGGACCAAGAGAACAGGGAGATAGTTGTGACTCTTGTTCTGGTGGTCAAGGTGTAACACTGACATAGCTCTAGGGTAGAAGTGGTGTTATAGAGGCTTAAGACTTATGGATCAAGTCCAGCTGCAATTTGGATCCTGAAACGAGTGGAGCACAGAGACAATTTGAACACTGAGAGAGAGGGTACTGTGTAGTGATGACTCTGGACCCTGAAGTGGTGGGACATAGCCATGGGCATAGCTCTTCAATATTGGGTGCATCAGCAGCAAGAACCCAGGAATGATGGGGCACAGCTATAGTTTGGACTCCAGGGACTAGGGGTGCGGTACAAAGGCGGTTTCCTTCCCCATGGAGGTGAGGTGCCTCAGCAGTTCAGATTCCAAAGTGGTTGTACAGATTCAGGAAAGTGAGGTGCTGAGACTCTTCAGCCCAGAGGGCAAGGCAGCCAACCTCAGCCACGGGTCTACTTCCCTGGGGGAAAGGGTGCCTGTTAGCTCACATTCCAGGAAACACAGCTACTCTGCTAGGCTGGGGCTCAAGCATTAGATTGCTTCAGGCACTAAGGAGATATAGCTGTTCTTCCAGATTGGGCAGTTTCTCTGCTGGATGGGGGCACATGATTCTTAGGGACTGAGTACTTCATGGGCTTGGATGATGGAATTGTGACTGATCCTCTGCTGCATGGGCTTGGATGATGGAATTATGACTGATCCTCTGGACTAAAGCTCCAGGTCCTGGGGGACAGGACACTGGGTTGGTGTATTAGTCTGTTCTCACACTGCTAAGAAGAAATACCGAGGACTGGGTAATTTATAAGGGAAAGAGGTTTAATTGACTTACAGTTCCACATTGCCGAGGAGGCCTCAGGAAACTAACAATCATGGCAGAAGGCAAAGGAGAACCAGTTACCTTCTTCACAGGGTAGCAGGATGGAGTGAGTGCAAGTAGGAACAATGCCAGAAGCCTATAAAACCATCAGATTTCATGAGATTCACTCATTGTTATGAGAACAGCATGGGGAAAACCATCCCCATGATCCAATTACCTTCACCTTGCCCTGTCCTTGATATATGGGGATTACAATTCAAGATGAGATTTTGGTCATAACAGTTGATTTAAGGACTAAGGGGCTGTGGCTGCTTTTCTGGCTCAAGAATAACTTCTTGGCTGGAAGGAGTTTCTGGTCCTTGGGCGGCAGGGCACCACATGGGCTCAGGCCCCAGGGTTACACTGCTATATGGGGTACACTGCTCTTGGAGTCAAGGGCTGAATTCCTAAGGAGTAGGGCAGGTGGTTGGTTCCACTGCTGGGGGAGTATCTGCCCTCCTGAGCCTAGGCTCTGAGTAGCCAGGGGTGGAGCTCAGCAGTGACTGGGATACCATAGAGGGATTCTCTCCTAGTCAATATGTTTCCCAAGGACAAGGAGCTGCAGCAGTTTAACTGGGACCTGGTGCTTTTCCCTGTGTGAGAATGTGGTACAATGATGGTAGAGTCTCGGGGATGAAAGGATGCAGTGGCTACTTGCTCCTGGAGCAGGACATGCTCTATCAAGAGCTCTGGTTTCAAGATTGTGCTGCAGAGTAGCACCTTGGACCGCAGGGGTTGGGGTGCAATGTGAGTGAGATCTTGTAGATTAGTGCAGCTGTGTGAACTCCAGGCAACACACTAAGCTAGGCTCAGATCCTATGAACACTGCAGGATTTTTCAGTCACAAAGATTGCAGGTATTCGTAGTGGCTATGAAGGTTGCTAGGGGCCTCCTCCTTCCCCTTTCCATGATGGGGGAAATACTTGTTTCTGAGCTGATTTCAGCTGGGGGCATGAGCAGCGAAGTCAAGGTGTTCTCTTCTGATCTCTATACAGCTCTTCTGAGTTTCCGTGATCCACAGGGTCTCTTCACTGCCCTGCTGTACTTCAGTGCTTTCCTTTAGTTGCCTTGGCCTAAATGCAGTTATTTATTTGTTGTTTTGGTCATCTTTTTGGTAGAGAGGGATGAAAGTTAGGCATCCCTAGTGAGACATCTTGATGATGTCGCAAAAACTTTATCTTCCTATTGTTCTATTTTCAAGTTTGCTAATTCCTTATGACTTATTTATTCTGCTAAGTTTCTGCAGGGAGTTTTATTATGATTATTGCATATTTCACTTCCAAATTTGTAATTTAGTTATTCATATTTTCTATTTCTTTACTGAAATTTTCTATTTTTAATTTTTTTAGGGTATTTGTAGTTGCTTGTTGAAGAACTTTT
>NW_016107645.1:1335161-1340565 GCF_001604975.1 Cebus imitator
TTTTTTTTTTTTCCACTTTTTTATGTTGTTGTTGTTGTTGTTAACCAAGTTGTGATTTCCTGGCTCTTGCTATGACAAGTGTGGTTTTATTATGTCTTGTACATTTTGGCTGGTATGTTGGGAGACTCTAGTTCAGTCTTTCATTTCAGCAGGCAGTTAGTCTGTTTAGGCTAACCATGTAAATACTGATCTAATTTTCTGGTCTATCGTTTTAATGACAATTTAATTTTGAGATACTATTTTTATCTGCTTAGGTCACCTAATGCTATTAGGTATTTTGCTAATCGTTCTTGATGCCACCAGTGAGAACCAAAAGTGCTTTCCCAGGCAGGGTATCCCTACTAGCTAGGCTCTGGAAGAGCACTTTTCCTGGTCGCTTGTTGTCTGTGGGCTCTTGCCTGATTCCTGCCCCAGCATTTAGGCATCCTGGGTTGCTCAGTGTCTGATGTGAGTTGTAAAGACTGGGGAACTTTCATTTCCAGGCATTTCCCTTGGTCTCTTGTCAACAGGTTCCATTTCAATAAAGGGAGGAAGGGTCCTACCTGAGCTGCTTTTTCGTATTGATTTGGAGATTATGAGATGCCAGTATGGGATATCTTTGTACTGATGTGGGAGTTGGGGCAAGAACTGGGAGATGTGGAGGTACAGACATTGTTCCTTCAATCCTGCAATCCTTAAACAGTCTACCTGCCTCATTCTGTGTCTCAGTCCTCCTACGGTTGCCTGTTGTGTTATCTTTAAAGTTTATAATTTTATATAGAGGAGAGGAACAAGGAATGATGAGTCTATGCTTTCTCATCCAGACTGCATGTCAAGACTATCTTTCTTTGTGTGGCTCACGTTCCTGTTACTCTCTAATTTATTCAGTTAATTCCCATCATTGTCTTGTAAAATCAATACTTCTTAATCTGACCTTATCAATTAGGACCCTGCGCTACGTGTAACAGAAACCACAATGCAAATCATAATAAAGCCTTATCTTGACTTTTATCTATAAAGTTTAGGGTCTTCAAGGGAGGTCTCATTCCAGACTTAAACCATATGACCAAAATCCATCACTAGTCTATTTTTTTTCCAATTGGGTCTCTCATCGTGTTTATAAAATATTTGCCACATTTTTTTTCCTTTGGGTCAGCTTATTTAGGTTCATATCTTAAAGCAAGAAAAATATATTTATACCCTAACACAATCCACCCTTACATGCCAAGCAAGAAGTCTTAACGTCATGGATTTAATTCTAATGAGATAACTTTCTCCATATTTGAACTCTAAGTATGTGGTGGGGTCAGGGAAGGCATCTTTTTACTCCTGTTTCCTGAGGACTATGTAGTAGTCAATATTTCCTGAAGCACATGGGCTATAAGGAAGTAAAAATTCAGTTACAGTTATTTAAAGAAAAAGGAAATGGATCCATCAGGACAAAAAAAAAATACCCTGGAAATGTAATTACAGTGTTTTACAAGTACTGTCCTCATCTTTACCTGTTTGCTTTGCTACTTTCTACTCTTCTAGTATATATTTTTGTGCTCCCACAAAACCATTGAGAATCGCTTTCAGATTTTTAGATGTATCATGCTTTTTCTACATTGAAGACTATGGCCATGCTACTCTCTTTGCTTGAAACACCCAACTCTGTTCTCCTCCAGTACTATGATTTGAATGTATCCCCAAAATTCATGTGTTTGGAACTTAATGCATAATGCAATAGTGTTGAGGGGTGGGATTTTAAAGAGATGATTAGGTCATAAAGGCTCTGCCCTCACAAATAGATTATTGCTATTATCAAGGGATAGGTTTGTTCTCACAGGATTGGGATCCTAATAAAAGGGTAAGTTCAGCCCCTTCCCTTGTTCCTCTTTTTCCTGCATGTGCTGTCTTGCCCTTTGACCTTCTGCTGTGGGATGCTGTAGCAAGAAGGGCCTCACCAGATGCAGGTCCCTTGGCCTTCAAATTTCCAGTCAAAGAACGGTTAGAAAAACATCTTTATTCTTTATAAATTACCTAGACTCAGGTATTCTGTTACTTCAGCAACAGACAAACTAAGACAAACAATTTATACTGAGTAGTGGGACTGTTGTTATAAAAAATACCTGAAAATGTGGAAGCAGCTTTGGAATTTGGTAATGAGTACGGGCTAGAAAAATTTGAATGAGCCAGCTAGAAAAAGTCGAGGTCACCATAAATGGAGTGCTAAGGGCAATTCTGTTGAGAGCTTAGAAAAACACAAGAGCTGTAGTGAGAGCCTACATTTTCTTAGGAGTTACTTAAGTGGTGAAGATCAGAATATTGGTAGAAATTTAAACGGTAAAGGCTACTCTGACAAGGTCTTAGTTGTAAATTAGGAATAGGGTATTGAAAAGGGAGGACATACCAATCATTTTATAAGGTTGCAAAGAATATGTTGGAATTATGTCTGTGTCCTAAGACTCTGTGGAAGGCAAATTTTAGAGGGATGAACTAGGACAATTGTCAGAAGAAATATTTAAGCAACAAAGTATTTACAAGGCTGCATGACTTCTTTTGGTTCCTTATAGCGAAATGAGAGAAGACAGAAATGATTAACGATGGAATTTGTAATTAAAAAGGAAATAGAATGAAAAGATTTAGAAAACTTTCAGATCCTAGCTAAGTAAAGCATGTTTGAGAGAGAATATTAATAGTGTGACCCAGACATTTGCTAAAGAGATTATAGGGATAGAAAATGCAATGTTGTGTTTGCCAAGACATTGGGAGAATGACCCCTAAGGTATTTCAGGTGTGCAGAATGCAAGAGCTGCAGGGCCATGGCAATCTACTCCTAACTTTAGAGGGATGTTGCAAACAGCCTGTGGACCAAGGCAGAGACCTATCACAGGGATGGAGCCACCACAAAGAGCCTCCACTAAGGAAATGTCCAGCAGAGCCATAGGAGTGAGGCCACCACATAAAGTCCTTACTTTCATAATGTTTGGTGAAATCATGGGAGTGAAGCAGAACCTGAGACCCCAGAACTATGGAACAACCAGTTGCTGCAGCATGGAAGAGCTGCAGGCGTAAGACTCTAACCCATTAGTGTTTCTGGGTGAACTGAGCTTAACAAAGCCCTAGAGACAGGGCTTCATGAATATGTGGGGGCCCAATGCCTTCCTGTTGTGCCCAGGTGTGAGACAAGGGCTCAACGCAGATTATTGTCTAATTTGAAGACATAATGTGTTTTTTGTTGTTGGTTTTAGCACTGACTGAGGGTCTGTCACTTCTCTTTTCTTGCCTCTCTCTCTTTTGAAATGGGAATGTATATCCAATGCCTGCCCCACCATTGCATTTTGGAAGCTTGTAACTTTTTGATTTCATAGGCTCACAGATGGAGGGGAATTTGCCTCAAGATAAATCATGCCTTGAGTATCACCCATATCTGATTTAAATGAGGCTCTGGATTTTGTACTTTGTAGTTGATGATGCTGGAACCAGTGAAGACTAGGGTGGGATAAAAAGAATTTATTTTGCGTGTGAGAATGGCATATATTTTACAAGTCGGGGGGCAGCATGCTATTGTTTGAATGTGTCCCTAAATGCAAAGGTGTTGAGAAAGGGGACCTTTAAAAGGTGATTAGGTCATAAGGGCTCTGCTTTCATGAGTAGGTTAATGCCATCATTGCAGGAGTGGGTTAGTTGTCATGGGAATGGGTTTCTGATAAACAGGCTCCCTTGCCCTGTTTATCACGTTTATGTCTCTCGTGTTTATGCTGTCTTGCCCTTCCGCCTTCCACTATGGGATGATGCAACAAGAAGACTCCTACTGTATGTGGGCCCTTGACCTTAGACTTTACAGCTGCCAGAACTGTAATAAATAAACCTTTGTTCTTTATTACCCAGTCTCAAATTTTCTGTTATAGCAGCACAAAACAGACTAAGACATGCAGCCATTTTCCATCTAGACACACACACACACACACACACACACACACACACACCCCTTTGTCTTATATTGTTTCTTATGCTTCTGCTTTCATTTCATTACTTGCTCTGCAGCTCTCTCTTACACTCAAAACTAGGCGGTGCCCCACTGATTTTTCAGCCTCCTTTTACTTCTTTCACCATCACATTTATTACAACCCACTGCAGTGGCCTGGTATTAGCTGTATCTTCCTCTAACTTACAAGGAAAGAATTCTGTCTTATTCACAACTTGATTCTTATTACCTAACAAAAAGCCTCTTGAGTGATCCACTTTAAAAAATTCTAGGCGATCATATGAGTACAGAAGAAGGGAACAATTATAATGTTTAGGTAAACAAGGAGGCGTCTTTGCAGGAGCTGCACCTTGAAAATGGATTAGGAATTTTCCAGGTCTTACACGTTTCAAGAAGACATTTCGGGCAGTAGAAACGTATTTCATGGAGAGAGGCAAGTTTAAGAGATGTACCACCTGTTACAATGAAACTGAACAGATCCCCCTGTCCCCATGAGCATTATCCATCTGTATCTTCAAATCTCTGCTAAGGCTGCTTCTGCAAGCTTAAGAAATTGGTGTTTTGCAGATCCCTGGAGTCCAGGGATGACATTGTCTGGCCTTGTTTGTTACTGCTCTTTTTTCAGTATGTAGGAATGAAGAATGAGTGTCAATAAATCTGAATGTCAAAACTCAAATACAAATGTCAAGACCATTCCACATCACTGGTTGTTTTCAATTCTGACCCAATTTGTGCAGGCTGCTATCTGGGGAGAGCCATTTGGCATGTCTCCATTTACTTATAAAGACTACTGCAGACATAACAGACCTAGGTTGCAGGCAAATGGCCTTCTTATGCCATACAAGCACAGACTAACTCATCAAGTTAAAAAGAATAGAGTTTTTAATTCCTTTTTAAGTTTTAAGACTATGTCCTATGAGAGAAATTTTGAAAGTTGCTCAATTAAAAGCAATTGTACTTTATATATTTGATTTTTTTGTTGTGTTGTTGTTTACATTTAGGTTGAAATTAGAGAATCTAGCATTGTTATTGGTGTTTACCTGAGAAGTAGAGCAACTCAAATTATTCAGCAGGAGTGATGGTTTTGGTTGATCCTATGTTGTATTTATGTCTTATACTGTATTTTAAGATAGCATACAAATAAATAGAATCACATAAAGGTAAGAAACTACTGGAGCTGTGGCTCACACCTGCAATCCCAGCACTTTGGGAGGTCAAGGCAGGCAGATTGCCTGAGGTCAGGAGTTCAAAAACAGCCTGGCTAACATGGTGAAACTCCATTTCTACTAAAAATACAAAAATTGGCTAGAGTGGTGGCACATGCCTGTAGTCCCACCTACTCAGGAGGCTGGGGCAGGAGAATTGTTTAAACCTAGGAGGAGGAGGTTGCAGTGAGCCAAGATGGTGCCACTGCACTCCAGCCTGGGCAACAGAGTGAGACTCTGTCTCAAAAAA
>NW_016107645.1:1340590-1349118 GCF_001604975.1 Cebus imitator
TTACTTCTCCTTTAGTTTTGAAGGATAGTTTCACTATCAGTTTTTTCTTTCAGCAGTTTGAATATGTGATCCTACCATAGCCTGGCTTCTATAATATCTAATTGGAAGCCTGCTACTAATCTCATTGAAAATCTTATATGTGATGACTCCTTTTTAAAAATAATTTTATAATTCTCTCCTTGTATTTGTGTTTTGACAGTTTGATTGTTATGGGTCTAAGTTAGTATATCTTTAACTTTACATTACTTGGAGATCATTGAGCTTCTTGGGTGTATGAATTAGTATTTTTAAACAAATTTGGGAGTTTTCAGCTATCATTTCTTCAAGTATTCTTTTTGTCATATTTTCTTTCTCTTGTCTTTCTAGTACTTCCATTATGTACATATCAGTGTGATTGATAGTACCTCATAGTTTTTTGAGGTTGTGTTCCCTTTTTTTTTTAACTTTAAGTTCTAGGGTACAGATCTTGCAAGATTGTTACATAGGTGCACACAAGCCATGGTAGTTTGCTGCCTCCATCCCCCTATCACCTACATCAGGCATTTCTGCCAATGTTTTCCCTCCCCAATATCCCCACCACCCACTGTCCCTCCCCTAGCCCCCCAGCCCCCAGCAGACCCCAGTGTATGCTATTCCCCTCCTGGTGCCCATATGCTCTCATTGTTCAACACCTGCCTATAAGTGAGAACATGTGGTGTTTGGTTTTCTGTTCTTGAGTCAGTTTGTTGAGAATTATGGTTTCCAGATTCATCCATGTCCCTACAAAGAACATGAACTCATCTTTTTTATGGCTCCATAGTATTCCATGTTGTATATGTGCCACATTTTCCTTGTCTAGTCTATCATTGATGGGCATTTGGGTTGGTTCCAGATCTTTGCTATAGTAAACAGTGCCACAATGAACATACATGTGTATGTGTCTTTATAATAGAATGATTTATAATCCTTTGGGTATACACCCAGTAATAAGATTGCTGGGTCAAATGGGATTTCTATTTCTAGATCCTTGAAGAATTGCCACACTGTCTTCCACAATGGTTGAACTAATTTGCACTCCCACCAACAGTGTAAACATGTTCCTATTTCTCCACATCCTCTCCAGCATCTGTTGTCTCCAGGTTTTTTAATGATCACCATTCTAACTGGTATGAAATGGTCTGTCATTGTGGTTTTGATTTGCATTTCTCTAATGGCCAGTGATGATGAGCATTTTTTTAATATGTTTGTTGGCCTCATAAATGTCTTCTTTTGAAAAGTGATTGTTCATATCCTTCACGCAGCTTTGAATGGTTTTGTTTGTTTTTTTCTTGTAAATCTGCTTTAGTTCTTTGTAGATTCTGGATATTAGCCCTTTAACAGATGGGTAGATTGCAAAAATTTCCCCATTCTGTTGGTTGCCGGTTCACTCTAATGATTGTTTCTTTTGCTGTGCAGAAACTCTTAAGTTTATTTAGATTACATTTGTCTATTTTGGCTTTTGTTGCCATTGCTTTTGGTGTTTTAGCCATGAAGTCCTTGCCTATGTCCTGAATGGTTTTTGCTAGGTTTTCCTCTAGGGTTTTTATGATGTTATATGTCTTATGTTTAAATCTTTAATCCATCTGGAGTTAATTTTAGCGTAAGGTGTAAGGAAGGGGTCCAGTTTCAGCTTTCTGCACATGGCTAGTCAGTTATCCCAACACCATTTATTAAACAGGGAATCCTTTCCCCATTGTTTGTTTTTGTCAGGTTTGTCAAAGATCAGATGGTTGTAGATGTGTGGCATTGCCTCTGAGGCCTCTGTTCTGTTCCATTTGTCTTTATCTCTGTTTTGGTACCAGTACCATGCTGTTTTGATTACTGTAGCTGTGTAGTATAGTTTGAAGTCAGATGCCTTCAACTTTGTTCTTTTTGCTTAGGATTGTCTTGGCTATGTGGGCTTTCTTTTCATTCAATGTGAAGTTTAAAGTGTTTTTTTCCAGTTCTGTGAAGAAGTTCAATGGTAGCTTGATGGGGATAACATTAAATCTATAAATTGCATCGGGCAGTATGTCCATTTTCACAATATTGATCCTTCCTAACCATGAGCATGGGATGTTTTTCTGTCTGTTTGTGTCTTCTCTTGTTTCCTTAAGCAGTGGTTTGTAGTTCTCCTTGAAGAAGTCCTTAACATCCTTTGTTAGTTGTATTCCTAGGTATTTTATTCTCTTTGTAGCAATTATGAATAGGAGTTTGCTCATGATTTGGCTCTCTGTCTGTTATTGGTGTATATGAATGCTTTTGATTTATGCACATTGATTATGTATCCTGAGACTTTGCTGAAGTTGCTTATTGGGTTAAAGAGGCCTTGAGCTGAGATGATAGGGTCTTCTAAATATACATGCATGTCGTCTGCAAATAGAGACAATTTGACTTTCTCTTTTCCTAATTGACTACTCTTTATTTCTTTTTCTTGTCTGATTGCTTTGGCTAGAACTTCCAATACTATATTGAATAGGACTGACGAGAGAGGGCACCCTTGTCTAGGCCAGTTTTCAAAGGGAATGCTTTCAGTTTTTGCCCATTCAGTATGATATTGGCTTTGGGTTTGTCATAAATAGCATTTATTACTTTGAGATATGTTCCATCGATACCTAGTTTATTGAGAGTTTTTAGCATATTTATTTATCTTTTGTTGTTGTTGTTTCTGTTCCTCAAACCATAAAATCTCAATTTAGCTACTATCAAGTTTACTTTTTTTTTTTTCTTCTGCCTGCTTAAGTCTCCTCTTGGATGCCTCTAGTGAATTTATTTCTGTTATTCTCCATTTCAATGCCACATTTTCTATTTACTTCTTTTAAAAATAAATTCTACATAATTATTAATATTCTCTGTTTAAGGTATTATTCCCGTATTTTATTTAACTATTTAGATACAAAGTCCTGTAGTTTGCTGAACATATTATAATATGTTGAAGTATGTTTAGTTTACTTAAAGTATTTTTTTATTAACATCAATATATCTATGGGCATCCTTGGAGGGTCTTTAATTTACTGCTGTGCTCTCCTTCTCCCCTTCCTGCCCCCACATGGGTTTACTTTTATGTTTCTTTGTATATCCCATAATATTTATTGAAAGCTGAACATTGTAAATAATATAATGTGACAACTCTGGAAATTAGATTCACCTCCACTTGTCAAAGGTCTTATGTGATTATTGATGTTTATTGCTGTTTTTTAATTATTTTTGGTAACTTTCCTGGAATAATTCTGTAAAATGTGTATTCTTTATCATGTACAGCCACTGATGTCTCTTTTCCATTAACTTAGTGGTCCACTGATTTCTACAGAAATTGCTCTAAACATATTTATTCAGTAGATTTCCTTTCCTTTGTGAAATATTTACATTTGTATTGGGGTAAGCCTTCAGCGCTCCAGCTGTTTACAACTCCTTTACTTCTTGCTTTTTCAGGATTCAACATGAGACAGAGGTGAGGAAGTAGGGCCTCCTCAGACCTTTCCTACCCTTGTGCATAACTCTATTCATGTATATAACACTGTGAATCCGTGGGCATAGATAGAGATTTTCAAAGCCCACTATGAAATATTAATCGTCATATTTTCTTTTTAAGCTTTTTGACAATTTTCTTGTTCACCCCAACTTGCTCTGCTGCCTCAGGCATCAGCCATGTTAAACAATTGCTGCTGATTGCTTCAACAAACTCTCTCATGATAGGGCTTTCCTACCTCAATGAGCTTTAAGTCAGGTCAGATAAACTTTAAAAAGTACTGATAGTTCTTCAGCTTGGAACTTCTAAGGATCTCCAAACTCATTCTACCTCTCCTAGTGTTTAATGGACTTCCAGTTTTTACTGCTTTTATGGTTGCTAGGTAGTTAGTTTTTAAAGTTCACACAGAGCTGGGGAAAGGGGGCTGGAAATAGAGCTTAAAATGATAGAAAGCTTGCTGGTGTTGTTGTTGTTATTACTGTTTTTACCAAGGTTCTGCCTTGTTTTCTTCTATAAACCCTCCTTAGATTGTTGTAGGCCTTGGCTTATTTCTAGAATTCTAAAAAAAGTCGATTTTTTTACAAATATTACCTATCGTTCATTGATTATATGGAGAGACAGATATTTGGAGGCACTTACTTTATCATCAGAAAGTAGTTTTCTTCATTGATGGGTCTTAAAAGTCTTGGTATTTCAGTACAACATATATTTATGTGAATTTATCTTTCATTATCCTGCTGGGTACTCAAAGAGAATTTTAATTTTAATTTGTATCTTTAAATCTGGAAAATGTTCACCAGTTATAGCTTTAATTATTACTTCTTTGCTATTTCTTTTGTTCAAGACTTTGAGACTTATTTTCTTTAATGTTGGAGCTTTTAACCTATTCTTCATTTCTATTAGGTGCTATTTCACTGTTTTTTGTCTTGGTCTTGCTATTGCATTCTGAGTTAAATTTTAAATCTTGTCTTCAGTTTACCTACCTCTTTTACATTGTGACTAGCTTTTGATATTTTTATGATGATTTAATTTATATTTAATAGAGTTTTTTGAAAATTCTACCTATAAACTCAGAGGTTTTCTCTTCTTTCTTTCTTTCTTTCTTTTTTTTAACAGTCTCTTGGGTTTTTTATTTTGGTTTTGGAAAATGAAGTTGTTTTTTTTTTTAATTTCTCTCCTGAAACATTCTTCTATAACTTTTAAAATATTTATCTTTCCCTCTGGAGTCAGTTCTTCTTCTATGTATTGTTTGTGATAGTTGTCATTTTAGCATTACATTTCACAACGAAATTTGGAATTTGGATTTGCTGGCTCATTTTTGAGTGGGAGTTTGTTGTGTTTCACTTTGCTTTTCCTTTCTGTTTATGCTTACTTTTTTCTCCCTTCTGTTTTTTGGCTCACATTCCATAATGAATCTTTACAATGCAAGTGGGTATATCTGTGCTGAGAGGGTATCAGGGACAGGGTAGATCTGGTCACCCAGTCAGGATGCATCTTATTTAGTGTCTCATTTTAAGTCTCGGGCTGTTGTCCCCTTAGGCCTGCAGCTACCTAGGTGCCAGAAATCTGAAAAATGTTCAGTGATATCCCTCTACCCCCTTATTTGTCCTGGGGCGGAGATTTAAAACTTAAGCCTTCTCAGATCCAGGTGTTATTCAGAATAAGGTTCTGTTGCAATAACATATAACCCTAACATCTCTGTGGTGTTAAAAAACAACAAATTTTCATTTCTCACTAATACTTAATGTCTTCTGTGGTTCCTGTGGGTATGTCTCATCATCACCTTTATTCTGTGGCTGAGGTAGATGAGATTGTCTCTTTCTGGATCAAAAGCATATGGGAAAACTGCTTAGTGGACTCTAAAGCATCTTCTAAAAGGCATCATATCATTTTTGCTCACATCCCATTGGCTTAAACAAGTCATGAGGCCAAGCCTAACATTAGTAGCACAATAAAGTAGATTCTGCCTCACTAGAGGGTTATTATTTTATATTAAAATATAATATGGTCTACAAAATTCTCTTTCATTTATTTTTTATCTGTAATAGCATAACCCTTAGCTACCACTGTCTTTCTTGATTCCCTCAAACTTCCTGGACTATTGTTTCAGCTGTGAACAACACTTTCTATTTCTATTCTATGTACTTATTTTCTTGATTTTAGCCCAATTATCTCTTTGGTTTTCTATTTTTCTCTTTGTGCCTCATTGTTCTATGTTTGGAGCCTAGGAAGGTGCCTCAAATAATACATTAAATGTGCCATCTCATTCAGGATGGCATCCATTTTTTTTTTTTTATTTTTTTAGTGGGAAAAAAACAAACTTCACAAATCCATAATTAAATCTCCTCTCTTTCCCACAAATCGCCTTTCGAAATCAGTTTTATTATCAGAATAGGAAACTAATATCCTCCATGTCTGGTATGACATGCAATCTTTATATTTTTTTAAGGTTTTGGTGTTAACAGATCTGGTTGAATATTTATATAACCAAAATTTATTCCTTGGCCTGAAATGTCCTCTAATTCGTTACTATACATTGGTGCTTATTCAGCCAAGCTGTGCAATTTTAGGACTTTCAGTTTAATAAAAGCCTAATCTGCTCGTTTGTTTACACTACCCCCTAAAGCCTTATACTTTTTGTGTCTGAACACAAAGCTTAATAAGCAGAAGAAAGAATATTAAGTGTAGGCACTGCCATGCTGCTGTGTACCTAAAAGCTGGGCTTGGCTGCAGCTCAAACAGGTCTTGGGTAGAACTAAACAAGTTACCCTCAAGCTTAGACTTCCAGTTGTCACAAAATTCATCTTGGGCTTAGACATGAGTTTTAAACACATGGAAGAGTAAAATGCTCTGTTACCAGAATGGATCAGTGGGGCTCAGCTACCGTCAATCTATACTCTAACTCTCTTTCTCCACCAGCCTTTACATCCTCCAATGCAGGAATGTCTCACGTAGGAAATAGTGGCCACTCACCCAAATGTAATATCGGTGCCAAAGGGAAACTAAGCCCTAACCTCTCTCCCCAGCGAAAGTTCACATTTCTTCAGACAAATCATTGTGTGGACAGAAATTAATTTCTTCTCTATGGTGGCACTGAGAAAGAGAGTATATATAAAACTCACGTATAAAAATACAGAAGTAAAGTGAAGATCTCTATGTTAGGTGAGTCCTATGTCCTATCTGGAATAATTGACTTTCATTACTAGAGATCTTCAAATAAATGGTTGATGGTAATTTGATAACACAAAAGAGAAAGCATTCTTTTTTATATAAAAGGCTTATTGGTAAAATAGAAGTATAATGACATTTTTTTTTAAAGTTACACATTTAATGTATACAATCTTAATGAGCTTGGACGCTTGTGATACTGTTACCGCACCCAAGGTATGAAACATATCCATCAAGATCAGGTGTTCTTGTGTATGTGTGCACATTCATGACAGGATATGTGTTACAGGGCTAATTTCTTTATTTAAAAAAACTTTTATTTATTTGGATTTTACTCCTTAAGGTTATATTTTGTATTCAAGGGTTGTCTTTCAGTCTCATCTCTCCTGATTCTTCCCTGTGCTTTAAAAAAATGTTGATGTTTCTTGGATCTGTCAAAAGACAACATTACAACAAATTTTGTTATAGATCTAATTGACTTTTATAGGTGATACATGAATCAGGGCAGCCTTCGTTATACAAAATTGAATGAGTTTTCTTCTGGGCAATGGCAAAACACTGGGTTTTAAAAGGCGAGAAGTAGGAAATAGAAATACAGAAAAGAAATCTAGTAAACATCAGATTATTTTAGGTTACTTTTTTTTAAAGGGTTAAAGCAGAAGGGACTTCCTTATTAGGCTAACTGGAATAAACTGGAATCCCTTGTTTTCAGGAAAGACTGCTTTGTTTGGGGATCTACTGCTTTCTTAAATTTTCATTTTAATTATGTGGCGCTTTAGCATGAGTGATTCCATTTTGGTTTGGTCTGGGCTTTTAGGGCCTAGTGCAGAAGTTCAGTGAGAAACAAAGGCCTCCTATAATTTTGTTTAACAATTCTAAAACAAGGTCTTTCCTTTAACTGTATTCCTCTCTACGGTCTCATCCCTCTCCTTTACCAATAGATTCATATTTACTTTTGTATATTCTCAAAGGCAAGGTAAATAATACTGCCTACTGATGTCTGTACAATGTCCTCACAATCATAATAAAATATCTAAGACAGACTTATGAGCTTATCAAACTGTGTTGTAGATGTACTTTTAGGCTCAGGTGAGGTCATGAATATGGTGCATTCTCCTGAGGTGTCAATTTTACTCAGTATAAGGCACTGAAAACATTATTCCATCATTAAAACAAACACAAATAGATTACAGAGTATATTGCAAAATCTTCTTGAACGTAATACTAAAGTAAGAGTCTCAAAGCTCAGTAGTACCACAGATTGTCAATCAGATCCTATTGGAAGCCTGTCAAGTCCACCATAGAGCAAAAGCCAAAATGTTTCATGGGAGAGAACGAGGACTCTGCAGCAAAGTCTGAAAATGCTGCAGCCCTCTGAACCCTATGCACTCTCAGAACTCATCACATGTAATGTCCCTCTGAGGCACACTCCCACATCAATATGCAATTGTTTGGAAAAAATCAAAATTTATCAAATAGCTGCAACAGAAGCAAAGGAAATAAAGTGGTAGAGAGAGACAGAGGAAGAAAGGAAAGGAGGAACAAAAGCAGCATTACCACAGTGAATGTGGATTTTAAAATTATTTTGTCATTTATGATTTTGCAAAAATGACAGGAGAGGGAGCCCTAGAGCCATCATGCTAGAAAACTTTTCTGACCCTTCCTTCTTCCTAAAGTACAAAGAAACTCCAAAGAAGAAAGGAGGCAAAAGATGAGGAGGAGGACGAAGAGAGGGGAGGAAGAGGGGTAAAAATAGGTTTTGGTCAACTCTCCTACAAAGTTATCATAAGTTCTTATAAGATAAGTAGAATGAACACAGAATACTGCAGACAAAGAAATTATGCCACAAAGCTGATCCCAAAACAAGTGAAAACTAAAACCTAATATATCAAAA
>NW_016107645.1:1349448-1361363 GCF_001604975.1 Cebus imitator
CACATCTTTCAGTTAACTCGGCCCAGTGGCTGCAACAACTTTTAAAGTTTAAAAATAACCTTAAATGTGGCTGCATTCTAAATAAACCCCTCAATTCTTGACCTATTCTGTAATTGACTATCCAGGTGCCTTTGGGACATCTTATGGCATCTAAGGTGGATCATGTCCGAAGTCACCTACTGAGTGCCTAAATCTACCTCTCGTATAAAATTTCATAATTTGGAAAACAATGTTTTCTTTCTGTCCCTCACTTAGATTCAAAACTCCAAAAGCACCCATCACTGCCTTCTTCTTTGTGATGTTCATTATGTCAAATGTCCTGGTTTGCTCACGTCTGCCTCCAAAGTACCTCAGATCTGTTCTCTCCGTTCACTGCCACTTGCTCGCTACTTGCAATAAATAACTGGCTTTTACCTTCTCCGACCTCATTTTGTTTCATCTGCTAGTGATGTAGAACCTGATCTCAATTGGTAAGATTGAAGTTGTCTTCTAGGCGAGTTTTTGAATACCGTCAGCGTGACCTCCTGAAGTTGCATTTTTGACCTGGCTCTGTCTTCTTTAAGGCAATAGATTCTCAACCTGGTTTTGCTGTCAGCACAGTTGAAGGAATTAATTTTTAATTAATTAATTAAAAATTTAAAGCAAAACAAGTCAGAAGAAATTACAGTGCAATAACTAGTAAAATAATCGTGATTGCATTAAAATATTTTTAAATATCCTTAAAATGGTTCAAAGTGTTACCCTCTAGAAGTATTGCTATTTATTACCTTTTCAATACTCTTTTATATACCTGAGGCGATGTCTTTGAGAACCTACTTGAAAAAAAGTTTAACCCCGTTTTCCTCTTACTCACAGTACCTTGTACCCTGATATTTGTAACATCACAAAACCCACACAGCTAGGTGCTGAGCAAATATACACAGTAAGTTATAGCATTGGGTAAATGAAACAGTCCTGCAACAAAAGACCCCTCAGTTCTAACACAGAAGAAGAAAGGAAACACAATTTAATTTTGAGAAAGCATTACCAGGTTGACATGTATATAAGGTGGCACACAAGAAACTATAAACTCTGGACAGAATCTTACACAAATCTATATAGCAGTCAAAGAAAGAACAATGGAAACCTCTCTTATCTCCTTGAGAGATAAATGGATGTACCCTGCCGTCTGCTCTACACTTGTGAGATAGCACAGAGCCAATTTGTAGGTTTACAGTTCCAAGGGGAAGAAGGCCAGAAAACCTGTACCTTAAGATCCAGAGGTCTGTCTTGTTTGGGGGTTTATTAAGTTTACAAGAAAATGCCCCAGAGGAGAGAAGGGTGAAGTATGAAGCCACTTCTCTCCTCAAAGAGAATTTCATCATTTATTTTTATGGTTGCAACTCCAATCACTTGTAACAACAACAAAACCCAGATTTCTTAGAAACTAGAAGCATAGTAATGAAGAGTTATTGAAACATCTGCAAGCCACAGCATACAAATGGATAATCACTGGGCTATAGAGATACGGTCAGATTTTTTTGTGGAATTTTAATGTATTTTATAATCTCACATTGACTTCATCTTTAGTCATATTTCCCACCCCTACATCCTTACCTAGAACTGCTTGGGATATAGAGAAGGACTGGCATTTTAAAATATGGCTAGGAGTCTCCCAATTTGAACTTTTACTTCCCTTAAAGTAACCTCAGCAGAATCCAAATCCTTAAACTTGATGTGGGTGGACAGCTGGTGCACAGAGGAGCTAGGGGCACAGTTGAGCTGGAAAGGCTGTTAACTGAAGGATCCTAAGACTGCCTAACTAAGGGGAAGAGATCTAGGGAGCTGGAAGGTGGGAAATAATTCAATTATTCTTTACCAAACGGCAAAGGCAAGGATATGAAAGTAAATGAGTATTTTGTTCAGATAGAGAAATAGTGGATTAAAATATAGTGAATGCAACAAAGGAATTTCAAATGACTGAGTCCTGGGATGAGGAGCACGCAATGGAGCATGCCTATTGGGCAGACTAGTGTGCTCTGCTAGAGAAAAAGTTGCACTTCAAAGATGTGGCCACTGTCTGGAGGTATGTATTTTAAACCATTATATCCACATCAGTCCAACCGCCATGTTTAATCTCGGCAATCTGCAGAAATTTATCCATGGTATTGGAATCCGTAAGCCCTGGAAATTAAGAGCATGAGACTGAAATAGCTATGAAAACTTTTAGCTGAAGTGGTGACTCCATCAGCTTCTTTACGTGCTGGCAAGATAGTGTTAGAAAAACATCTTTGTTTTTCTTTCTGTTCTCAAAAAATGAGCTGACACAATCCGGATGGAATGTGTCATTAAGGCCATTAGCAGATTGCCAAGCCCTCCAATAATGAATTACAGCCATCAAGCTGTGGCATTATAGAAGTGAGGGTTAATCATGGTGTCACTGGTATCCACAGAGTTCACAATTTTAGATTTTGTGCAAATGGAAAATTGTAATCTTCAGCTGCCTTTTGCCAGGCTACTAAATGGCAGCAGAGTCTAATGTGACAGATATATTGCTGGTGAAAAGCCTGTTTACCTGAGACAAACAGGGCTTATCTTTCAAGACACTATTTGAAGAGTGCACAGAAGTTCTTGGGAGACGAATATTCTGGAGGATGGATATACTCACATGCCCCTGTTGCATTTGTTTTCTCCATGTAACGTCTGTGTGACGTGATGGTAAATTCAGATTATCTGTTCCAATAGACACGTGCGATTTAGCACTCAACATGATCCATTGCTATTCCATGCTTTGCTTTCTTCGGGTTCCTTTAAATTACCGAAGTCTCTCATATGTGAGCTGCTTTGACCGGCTTTCATTTTAGGAATGAGAAGAAAGCATCTCTTACCAAAAAATTAGGAAAATTCCACCATTAGTTATATATTTAATTTGCTTCAAATAGCATGTGAAAAGAAGCAGTGATCTAGGTAAAAGAATGGGCTGAATCTGCTAGAGGTGCTTACTATGAGTTTTTAACTGAATTCCTTTACTCTAATTCCTTTGTGAGATCAGATATCATTAAAGAATGTTTGATTAGGTGCTAAGAAAGTGATAAAAAAACAGCTCATTTATGACAGAGAGAGGAGGCCCTGGTGTGTTGCCATAAATGAGTAGCATCTTGGATAAACGCAAATGTCTGGAGATCCAGAGGAGGGTTTAGATTAGCAGAAAATGAATGTGCAAAAGGGTTTGAAAATATTTCAGACTTTATGAATCAGCTGAGGCTACTCTGCATGATCTAACTTCTTTGAAAATAAACACACTGATCAAGGGGATCAAATTGGTAAATTCAGATTTAATGGATTAAAACTGAAAAACTAAGTTACAGCAACTGACCAGAATCTTGCATATCCTTGTCAATTTATGATATTTACTCAGCTATATTGATTTCAAGACAAAAATATATCTTTCAAATTGTGTCTACATAAAATATCAGGGTCAATGTAGAAATGTAGAACCACTCACGGGATAGTACTGTTCACCAGGCCTTTATTTTTATTTTATTTTATTTTTTGTTGTTGTTGTTGTTGTTGTTTTTTCTTTTTTTTTTTGAAAAGATCTCACTCTGTCACCCAGGCTGGAGTGCAGTGGCATGATCATGGCTCACCGAAGCTTCAATCTCCTGGGACCCAACCATCCACCCCACTCAGCCTCCTAAGTAGCTGAGACTATAGGCGTGTGCCACCAAGCCCAGCTATTTTTTGGTTTTTGATTATTTTTGTTTTGTTTTTATGGAGGGACAGGGCTTTGCCATTTTGCTCAAGCTGGTCTCGAAGTCCTGGGCTCAAATGATTCACCTGCCTTTGCCTCCCAAAGTGTTGGGATTACAGATGTAAGCATTGCAGCCAGCCCCACTAGGTTCTTTATCTTGTGATTGAGTTGAATTTTTACTACAGTTCTCTGAACTAACACAAAGACTTATTTTATGATGCAGCAAATTCTGCTTTAAAGAGTATAAAAGAAACTGTCTGAGGCCATGTGACTCTTAAGTGAGGAATTCTGCATTCAGAACTCTGTGGGGACTCCAGACCCCATACTTCCCGTAGACTATCCTACCCTCTGGTAAAGGTACATGCGTTGAATGAATGCAGACCATTCAAGGGATTTGGTTGTGGTATGACAGGGGCAATAGAAAACTTGATCTGTGGATGTGGGAAATGGTTTAGAAGTTTATTTTGGAAGTGTATAGTCAATATTCTTTTGAATTGCCTGTAAATGTTTCTGCACTCAAAACGACAGAATAGATAGAGAGATCTAATTACCCATCTATCTCCTGATAAGCCATTGAAGAAAATTTTATCAACAAAAGTCTGTGTATTTCATCTTTGCTGAAGGGCACATTAAAAAAAAAATCTTCATTTAATCATCTCATTGGTAAATCTCAGAAATCTTATAATGTATAAATTTTCACCTTGAAGAGTTTCTTTTTTTCATTCATTTTTTGACTTTATGAGAGAATCAGAATCTCTTTGACACCTTTCACAGAACATTGCAGATGAATAAAAGGGTGGTGATTGAGTTATTTTAGTGCTGAGGAAAGAGTGTGGGCTTTCAAGTCAGACAAGCCCATGATAAAGCATAAATACGTATTCTGAGCTATAAAATGAAGACAACAATATCTCTCATAGGGTGGTGATGAAAATTAAATGAGATCATGAGTACAAAATATATTTAGTTCAATAATTTGAACAACTAAGTAGTCCCTCCTTATCCATGGCTTCGCTTTACAGTTTTAGTTCCCCAAGGTCAACTACAGTCCAAAAATATTAAGTGGACAATTCCAGACATACATCATTTATGAACTTTAAATTGTGCACTGTTCTGAATAGTGTGATGAAATCTCACACCATTATGCTTTGTCCCCTTTGTCCAGCAAATCCACGTCACCCATGCTACCAGCCCACCAGTCACTTAGTAGCCCTTTCAGTTATCAGATCAACTGTCACAGTAGCACAGTGCTATTGTTCAAATAACCCTTATTTTACTTAATGTAAAATAAAAAGTGCAAGATCGGTGATGCTGGCAATTTGGACCTGCCAAAGAGAAACTGCAAAGTGCTTCCTTTAAGTGGAAAGGTAAAACTTCTGGACTTAATAAGCAGAGAAAAAATTATATGCTGACGTTGCTAACATCTATGGTAAGAATGAATCTTCTAAGTGAACTTCTGAAGAAGGCCAAAGAAATTCCTGCTGATTTTGCTGTTACACATCAAACTGCAAAAGTTGCAAAAGTTATGGCTACAATACATGATAAGAGCTTAATTAAGATGGAAAAGGCATTGCATTTGTGAGTAGAAGACATGAACAGAAATGTATTTCAAATGACAGCAATCAGGTTCAGTACCGTTCATGGTTTCCGGCATCCACAAGGGGTTGAGGATAAAAGGGGACCACTGTAGTAAGTGCTCAGTAAATGCTGGCCACAAAATCATTATCATTATTATTGATATAATCACGCTTGAGAAAATCAATTATCCTCTTCAGGCCTCAAATTCCAGTCTTTTAAATTGAGGTTTAAATGAGAATGCATATGTGAAGCATTTGCCTTACAACACAAAGCCTTAGTAAATGTAAATGACTCTTCTCCATCCATTTTCATCCAGACAGGACTTTGTTGCCAACTAATTGCCCTGCTAGGCTTGAGAATGCAGACGGTCAAAACTGATGCTATTTTCAGAACCCCAGAATTTCAACATAGCCTGCCTGAGAAGGTACACAATCTCAAATTTACCTTCCCTCACTACAGAAGTTCCCAATTTTGGAAACTTTGACCCATAATTTATCTAATTAGGTATCAATTAGTTTTCTGCTATAGCAAATGTACTACTGGGGGTTACAGCATCCCAAGTATATTGAAGTCAATCGTGTAGCTTTCATCAGCTTCCCTTGGAACTGATTTTTAGTCAGTGCTGTTCAAATGCATTGCCAACACAAATCCCCTGATGCTCTTGTGAAAAAATGAAGCTTTAGCTTTAGGACGTTGGGGAAGAGGCTGGAGTTTCTGAATTTCTAAGGTCTCAGTTGATGGCAACGCTGCAAGACCACCCTTTGAGTGGTTAGAGTCTTGGGTCCGTGCTAACATTGTAGTAGATAATGAGCCCACACCCTAGTTAGACTGCAGCTTTGACCAGCAGATACCATCAGACATTCCTTTGAAGTCAAGTCTTCCACTGTCAGCTTTGTGTCTCGTATTTCAGCACACTTTCATTTAAACGTGAATGCACTTAGAGTAAAAACACTCACTGCTTCTCAAATAAATCCCTTCAGTCTTGTCTCTGCTGCTTTTGTCCATCTGTTTCTTTCTTTAATTTTTTTTTTCATTTTTGTACCCTTCCCCTTTGTCAGATTTGCAAATTCCTACTCATCCTTCCCGACCCAGCTCAAATATCTCCTCCTCCCTTTCGAAACTGGCTTGAAGGGGAGGTGTGTTATTGCCAGATCATGAGACTCTGGGAGGAAATCATCTGAAAGGTGGGAAGGTGTATGGAGGATGGAAGCAGACACATCAGTTAAGAGGCTAATGTATTAGAGCATGAAAGAGTTGATGTGATCTTGAATCTAGGATGATACCCACGGAAATATTCCTGATGAGCTTATGACTTGGTCAAATTGACTAAGCAACCTAAGACTCTGGGCCTTTGTAAAATTGCAGAGATGGTTCTACAATCTCTAAATTCCCTTTTAGATTAAGTATTCTGAATTTGGTGGGCCTTAAGCAAATGCGCACAGGCCTGTTCCACGGGCTTAGTTTGATCAATACATTTTAATACATCACTTCTATTGCTAAAATCTTTATTCTCAAATTTTTCCATCACAGTTTTTTTCTGAAGTATCAACTGAGAATGAGGGGAAAAGGGTGCTTTAGGAGATTTTATCTAATTTTATTAATAAATTTTATGGAGATTTCTTATGAACATTTAGGAAATAGTAGAACTTTAGGTCGGGTACAGTGACTCATGCCCATAATCCCAGCACTTTGGGAGGCCATGGCAGGTGAATGACGAGGTCAGGAGTCTGAGGCCAGCCTGACCAACATGGTGAATCCTCGTCTTTACTAAAAATACAAAATTTAGCTGAATGTGGTGGCACGTTCCCATAGTCTCAACTACTCGGGAGGCTGAGGCAGGAGAATTGCTTGAACCCCGGAGGCAGAGGTTGCAGTGAGCCAAGATTGTGCCACTGGAGTGCCAGCCTGGGTGATAGAGCAAGACTCTGTCCCAAAAAAACAAAAAACAAGAAATAGTACTTTATTCATCCTATTCTGCTACAGAAGCACTTATTTACAGAGAGACCAAGTCCTTTCATGTCAGAAGGCAAGTGACACCTCAGGGAAACATCAGCTATGGCTTTAAGCAGATATGAATGTCAACGAGGTTTGAGTTCCTCATGTGCCTCATTGACAGTTCCTGTTATAAACATGACTTATAGGTATTTTCAACAATGGCAATAACAATTGAGGCCTGGAATTATACCCGGTTGTCTGAATACTCAGGTAAAGACAGCAATATTTTCTATATATTTTATTTGTGATCAAGTTCTATGATTGCCTTTCTACTTAGTTTATGCTGTTTTTATAAAAATGTACACGAAAGACAAAAATCCTGACCCCATCACATATTAGTAGAGCATGACAAAGTATTGGGTAATGAGCTAGGCTTCTCCTCAGGGACCTCCAATTAATATCAAAAGTGAAGCTAAAGTTTGCCCCACTTAGACCCAACCTATGATTAGTTAAGACTTTTCAAGTATTTCTCTCTTAAAAGACACTGATTTGAGGATGTTGTTTTACATTTCTAAGATGCATCTAGGAGTTGTCATGTACCCTTAGTACCTAAATCCGGAGTGGCTTATCAGGAGGAAAAAAGAGAATAATATAGGAGTCACAACCAGATGTCTAGAGAAGATGATGTAGATGACAGTCTGATGGGGGAACTGGAATTAGTGCATGATATTTAGGTAAGTCTCATGTTCCTCTGCAGTTTGGATCGTAATTGTGTCTGAAAGAGCTTGTTGTAGACATCAGATAGGCCCCATCTGCATATAACATTTCCCATTCCTATTTGTCCTACATGTAAATCATTTTATTTTTGAAGCATGTCTACTCATTTTCTACGTAGACTTGAAAGACTCATACTATATTTTATTTCTACTGTTTCCTGCTTTAATGTGATGGAATTACAGCTTTCCACACATTGTTTGCTGCCAAGATCCTAATTGGTTGTTGGACATAAATGTCATGGAAGAAAGTCACCATCCCAACGTGAGTTTTAGCCTCTTGCTTTTCCAAGTGTTTGCAATATCTTTCCAACAATTTCTTTCCCTCTAATCATGTTCTGCTTATAAATGAGACATCTGTCAAAGTACATAAAAAGACAAATGTTATAAAAATGAAATGACATCTAATTTTTTACTTATTTAGGGGGCATCTTAACTTACTTGTTTTCATTACACTTGAAATATAGTACTTATTACATGTTCAATAACATCAGTTTGAACAACTAAAGTTGCAAGCACTCAGTAAGGGGAACTGACAATCATGAATACCTACTTTGTGCCTGGGGATTTACTAACTTTATTTCATTACCTCACAACAGGATGAGTAGAGTGTTATTACCCATGTCCACCCATGTAAAGCTGAGAGGCCTCCATGAGTCTGGAATATGTAATTACATGAATCAGAGCTAGGATGTGAACACACATCCGTGGGACTATGATGTGATTTCCTTTCTTGCTGGAATTTAAAGTGTGATCCAAGGCCAGCAACATCAGCATCATCTGGGAGCTTGTTAGAGACACAGAATCTCAAGTGCCACCCCAGACCAAACTGCATCAGAATCTTTATTTTATTAATAATATGCTCCCTTGATTAATCCTGTTCACGTTAAGGAGTGAGAAATACGGATTTATACATCATGCCTCCAAAGTATGCTTCTTTTTCCCTTTTTTCCTATTTCCTGTCTTCTCTTATTAACTACAAAGACAGTCATGTGGCATATTTTTAAATAAATGTATTTCTTTCATTTTTTTCATAAATCACATCTAATTTTCATTGGGACAGTCCAGGGACTAACAATACTATTCCTTGTTTACAAATTCTTTTTCTTTCTTTACATAAATCGTCTCCTCTCACAGTTTTTTTCCTTCTTCATCTTTCTCAACATCTGCAAAATGTTTCTCCAATAAATTGACTCCCATTATTGCAAGTGGGTAGATGTATCTGATATTACCTTTTTTGTGTTGTGAATGAGAAACACTTAGGTTAATTCATAGGTTCTTCACTTATTTTCTCTCATTTTTCATGTATCTTGAGTAATTGCTCTTCTATATGCCCCTTGAACATGGTAATTTCTACATAGGTAGTAAAAAAGTAGCACAATATTCAAGTGGCTATTTTGAATAAGCACCTTAGAGTTTCCCCTTTCATTTTAATCATTTGTAGCTTATAAATACGGTTTTTATTTACACTGTGTATCATGCAGTTAAATCTGCATGAGACGTTGAGATCGCTTTACTAAATGTGCCAGAAAACAAATACTCAAAATCACTTAAATTCAATAAAGAAGTTGGCTAATTTCAGTTTGCTACTACAAATCACTTATAATTTTTGGTCATTGGTGACATTACATAATTAAACACATAGACACACATTTTTCTTTTAATTTTGGGATATTCTTATAAATGTGTGAAATCTTTCATAGATGATTATATATGTGGTTTACTTTTTTAAAATAGCCTTAGAATGAGAAAAATCCAATTAAACTTTTATTTTTTAGAAATACTTCATTAGCTTTTTCTGCAATGACAAAGCTTTTACCTATTTATGATTAATAGAACTACCCATGCTTCATGTTTTAAATGCAACCCAGAATTTAGACAACTAAAGTCATCTCAAAATTATGAATTTATTTCTTAAATAGATATTTATTTATTGTTTTTTCACCTCTCCTTGGGTAAAATGATAAAACAATGTGTGGCCCCTGTCATAATATTGTGATGAAACCCACATATAAACACTAAAATTACATGAATTTTTACTAAAGTTATGTGAATTACATGTATTGGAGTCTGTGCAATAGTGTTACCTGTTCACAGAATAGGTGCAATTTTGCTTGAGCCTTGAGGAATAATGGCAGATAAATGGGCTTAGTACTGAAGGCAAAGAAATGAGGAGTGCTGATATATGCTGTAGCAGTGACTGAGAGGAAGCGATGGTGGGATATGGAGCTGGACAGAGGGCCAGGGCCAGTTCAAGACAACACATGCACCGTGCAAAGAAGGGAACAGACATGAGAAGCCATTAAAGAGCTCCCTCTCATATTATCCAGTACATATTTAGTACTTGCCATTTGCCAATGATGGGTGCTAGTGACTATGTTTGTAATTCAGTTGTGTACATAAATGAGAAAAAAAAAAGTTGAGTCTCAGGGCATATCACACAAAGCAGAAGATGTGGGATTTGAACAAAAGATCCACAGTTTTCAACACTCATTCTTCTTTATAATCATAAAGTAGGTCATTTATACAAAATATATGTGTTATAAAATGTGAAAAAAGAAACGTTGGTAGTTCCATCTACCCCATTTAAAAAATGTGAACCTAATAACACCATTGAGACCAGTCTTGTGCTCCTCTGAGATGTAAATTACTTTCCTCAGCATTCCTAAGTTTGTACCTATGTCACCATAATATATTATATCTTATCATACAGAAACTTATTTAAATAGTTTAATACATAATGTATATTTTGGTAATTTTTAAGAAATTCAACCTTATGTGTGTGAGATTTGTCCTTATTGATTAATATGGCCATAGAGAATTTACTTTCAGGGTTCATTTATGTTTCAACCTCATAACTGCCATTTCTTGTTTCTAGATTTTGCTTTACTATCAATGATGCTAGAGAAATGTTATGTAAGAAATATTCATCTTTAATTTTGTAAGAGATAATCCTAAGTAGTTTTCCCTTTTTTTCAGTGATTTGCACCCCCATCCTCAGAATCTGCTTTCCATGACCTTGTCAATAAATACTTCATTACTTTTTTAAAATTTAAGTTAATCTAATGGGTTGTAAAGGCATTTCAACAATCCAATTTCTAGACAGGTTTCTTATAACTTGTTGATTTTTATATTTCTGCTCTTGTGAAAAGATCACTCCTGATTTGAAAGTTTTTTTTTTTTTTTAATTGATATTTATAGGATAGGTATTTTAAAAAATATATTCTGGATACTAATTGTTTTGCCAATTATGTGTCTTATAAATTACTTCCAATTTTATGGCTTGCCCTATGATCCTGATAGGCAGAGGCTCTTGATTATAGTACAGTTAAAGATATCAGCCCATCCTTACTCTTTGCGTGCTTCGTGTCTTGTTTAAAAGTAGCCCTAACCTAAGGTTATGGATGTGTATTGATCTATTTTCTTGGAAAAGTTTTAAATATCTGCTTTTTGTATTTAAGTATAAAATCTGTTTGGGATTGACATTTGTGAATGAGGAGTGGATCTCCAGTGCTGTTTTTTTTCTATGTGAATGTTTTTGAAGAGTTTTAGGCTAAGATGTTACACTAGGTACATTTTTGCTTCAAAATGGACTTGATTAGTACGTGACTAAAGACAGAGATGAGTAAAGAAGCAACTGCAGGCCGGGTGCAGTGGCTCATGCCTGTAATTCCAGCACTTTGGGAGGCCAAGGTCGGCAGATCACCTGAGGTCAGGAGTTCGAGACCAGCCTGGACAATGTGGGGAAACCCCGTCTCTACTAAAAATACAAAAATTAGCTAGGTGTGTTGGTGGGCACCTGTAATCCCAGCCACTTGGGAGGCTGAGGCAGGAGAATCGCTTGAACCCGGGTGGCAGAGGTTGCAGTGAGCAGAGATTGTGCCATTGTACTCCAGCTCCTT
>NW_016107645.1:1361398-1368040 GCF_001604975.1 Cebus imitator
AAAAAAAAAACAAACAGAAGTGGCTGCAATAGTCCAAGCTAGTGAAGCTGAGGGTGTGAATTAGGACATTGGCAATAGGAAGAATGGGGAGACATACAAGATATTAATAGTTAAAAGCCACTATATATAGGACTTGGTATCTAATTTTAATGGGTATATAATATATTTTGACTTTAATTGCTTATGAATTTTCAGAATAAAATATATTACTGCCCAACTGTGGAGAGGAGTCCGTGTGTGTCCTTTAGTTGCGATGTTCCTTTAGTCATTTGCAGGGTCTCTTCCTTCATTTCCTTCAAATCTCCACTGAAATTCACTTCTTCACTGGGGGCTCCCTTGAGCCTCCTTTGCAAAATAGCAGTGTCTTGTCTCCCAAGCGTATATACACACAAATGCCTGGCAATGCATGCCTGCCTCCTTACCATGATGTATGTTGTGCATATGACTTATAACCATCTTCACATGATTAGTTTTGTAGTGTTTATATTTTCACTAGATAGCAAACTCTATGAAGGAAGCAGCTTCACCTGTTTGTTCACCATCAAATCACCAGAGCCCACACCTGTGTCTATTGAATACTCATTGAATAAACAAAAGGGCAGAAAGAACTTGTATGTCAGTGATGTGCATTCCCTTTTTAGAAAGAGAGGTTTGTGGCGACCTTCTAAAGTTTTTGCAGTTTTAACCAGCTTTTGTTTCTCCTGCAATGGTGAAATTCTGGGGAGATAACAGTGATCCATTTAGCTTAGAGTTACCTTGCTATCAGATCCTGTTGTAACACTTACAGAACAAGTGAAGAATAAAGGTGACAAGCAGTAGGAAACATTGGGAATACACCAATTTGGGCTACACATACTGAGGTTAGCCCATTCATCATTTTATTCCACATTGACAGTAAAAGCAATGGCCTCTAAATTAATTAAATCCTTAGCGATAAGCAAAATAAAACTGTGAACATTAATAGGCCCATATTTCAACACCTGCCTGGGTTTAAGCAAGCTGTTCCTGTTCAATTGCTTCCCTTCTTTGCCATGGAGCTGCATTCACCAGCAGTCCTCCAGGGGGCGGGCTTTGAAATTTCCAGAGTTAAATTCCCTGGTCTGTCTTAATCCATGCTTCAGGGAAGAAACCATGATAGTTTGTTGAATAAACATGTAAAACACTTTGTGGACTGTATCCTACAATCTTTGGTCATACCAGAGCTTGGCAAGTATGTTATCTTCAAGCCACACTTGAGAGACAGAGACTTAAAGAGATGTCAGCTGGCTTCCGTGTTGGTATGAAGCCTGATATCTCAGTTGAGTTAAATGACTCCCAGCAACCAAGTACATGACTCCTCTAGACCAAGTTTTCTCAAACGTTAATGTATATGTGAATTACGTGGGGATCTTGTTGAAAGGTAGATTCACTACGTCTGGGTGGGAATCTCAGATCCTCCATTTCTCACAGGCTACTCTGAGTTGATGCTGATATTCCCTGCACCATCCTTTGAGAAACAAGGCACCTAGACTTCTGTTCAAAATGCTGAAAATTAACAACCCACATTTAAAGATATGGGGTTTGTTTTGCTTTTCTGTTTTGTTTTTCTTTGAGGCAAATTACCAAAACAAACCAAAAAATAAAGGTATTTTGGCTCAAGAAAAAAAATCTACTTTCAAATATATATTTTCATATGAAATAAAATGTTAAGCCTAGTTATTTTTCTTTTAATCCTAGGTGAGTTAAAAAAGAAATAGTGCTTCTATTAACTAGACATAATTATAGTAAAATGTAGGTGAAATAAAAATAAGATATGGAAAAAAGAATCAACACTACTAAAAACCAAAAAAAAAAAAAAAAGTTGAATTTAAAAAGCATACTCAGGATGCAGAAGCAACCTCTCGGAAGGTAAAAATTAGCATAACAGTTATGAATGACAGAAAACTCAGGACCAAGGGAATATTGAGAAAGCTGGCTTATCACACTCAAGTAAAATTACTCAGTAGAAACTAACATGTAGACATTTTCTGATAAGGTTTGAAACCTCAAAGCAAAAGTTAGATGTTTTATCTTACAAAGTACAAAAAAATAGATTTCAAAGAAGAGAACCAAACAAGATTTGAATTTCTCCTCTGCAAGTCAAAGCCAGAAAGCAATAAAGAAACATCTATAAAAGTGTTAGAAAAATCAAATGTGAACCAAAATTGTACATCTTGACATGTTGTCCTTAAATGTAATGACAACAGAGAGACGTTTTCAGTCATGCAGTAACTCAAGAAATTTATCAGAAAGCATCAATCTTTGAAACCTGTGCTCATATCATTCAAGGCAGACCACAGCATGTCCTAGATCTGAAATGTATAAGTGTTTGGATGAGTTAATCAAGTTAAAGTAAAAAAAGATACAAAGTACATTATTCATACCTCTATTTTTGTTTTTTTGTTTTTTGTTTTTTTGAGACAGGGTCTCACTCTGTTGCCCGGCTGTAAGTGGCACAATCTCAGCTCACTACAACCTCTGCCTTCCAGGTTCAAGTGATTCTCCTGCCTCATCCTCCTGAATAGCTGGGATTACAGGCATCCACCTTCACAGCTGACTAATTTTTGTGTTTTTAGTAGAGATGGGGTTTCACCATGTTGGCCAGGCTGGTCTTGAACTTCTGACCTCAAGTGATCCGCCCACCTCAGCCTCCAAAGTGGTGGAATTACAGACGTGAGCCACCATGACCAGCCTATACCTTTTAAAATAAGACTCAGCATGTTGCCTATTAACATTGTAGTTGCTTCTATATGAGACTTTTCCTCCAGAGCATGGTAATCTCAAGCACAAAGATCTTTTTTTTTTTTTACACTTTTATACCTTTATTTGCGTTATCTACAATATGCTCAGAAAATGTTTCTTATTTAAATGGGTTGTCTTTTGTGACACAATCTCATTTATATTCATTCTCTTAACTCCTAGATCTGATCACATTTCAGACTTTTGTGGCAGAGACCATAATAATCATTGACAAGTCAAATTTAGAGATTGTGTATGGAAGCAGTTGTTTCCAAACCCAATTTTAATTTTTAAAGTAACTGAGGGCCCAAAGCTCTGTCTGAAGCATGACTTGGAATGTGTGTACACACAGGTCTTGAGAGGACTATGCAAAACAGCAGCTGGCCTGGCGAGTGACCCCTCAGTCCTAGATTCAAGGAGCAACAGGGCTGCTACTTAGAAGTTACTTGTACTGGTTCACACCTAGGAATGCTCATCTTTTCATTGCTAATCATTGTTCACCATCATCTTTGCAGGCTTTATCAGGTTCTCCTTTGATGTAATTTGTAGTATAATCGAATTGCAGCAGATGAAAGCATTTCCTCTCAAGCTCTGTGACTCATAACCAAGTGGTTTTCAATTATGTCAGCATGTAGCTTTCTGAACAGCTCTTTTCATTGACCACTATTTGTATACATTATTGAGTTACTTTGGCAAACATACCAATTCATAAACCACTATGGATTCTAATGAAACTAAAAATGATCATTAATTTACATTGAAGAGTAGAACAGGGTGTTTAGAGATTTGCCTAGGCTTAATTTAATAAATAATATTAATCACTATCATTACTAGTAAATGCTAATGTACATTCTAAAACCCAGAGGCCACATGGGGCTTCTCCCCTAAGATTACCACTGATGAGGAAGCCTGGGAAGCCAGGCTTATGATATGGGAAATTTCTTGATCCTTATGTTAAATAATTTAGTGTTCTCTCATCCTCTCATGATGTCTCTATAGCAGAAAGGCCTACAGCTACTTCTGACCCATGAGAAAACATTTCATCCTATAAAGCCTAAGAGAGAATTTTTTTTTTTTTTAGTTTTAGGACAGAGAAGTTAGAATTTTACTATTTTATTTTCATTTTCTAATAACCAACAATTTCATATGTATTTTCTTTGTAATTTACAAAGCACTTTTATGAATATCATCTTACTTAATTCTCAGCACTAAGCCCGTTTGAGTCACTGTGAACTCTCTTGCACACTGGCGTGTTTGGCAGTCTGCTAAGCACTTTATGTGAGGGGCTTCCTTTCATTCTCACAACTCTCTGGCGTGCCATCTGAGGCTGTATGCATTTTACGGAGAAGGAAAGTGCAGTAGAGAAAGTTTGCATAGACTTCTGGAGATCACAAAGCTACTCAATGCTGTAGCAGAAGTCCAAACCCACCATGCTGATCTGCTTCTAGAAAAATGTTCCCATGGTCATTGCTTTGAAAGTGTGCATTACAGTTATCATGGTCCTCCTGATTTAATGAAGTATCTTCCAAAAGCCATGTTAGTGATATCTTGGCTTGGGTCATCTTGTCCTAGGAAATGATTTTTTAAAATTTGCTATGGCATCCTGACAAATGTTCATTGTGCCTTTTCCAGAGTTTCTATAAAACGCTCAGGCACTTTTTGCATTTATTTTCTATTCCAGTTAAACTCAGGACCTCCCTTGCATCTCACCTGGAGCAACTGCTCCTTACTCTTTGGCTCAGATGTGGGACCTGGCCCCAGTTCATTGATTTCCCCACCGTTTGTCAAATGAATAGCAGAGCTTTGGGGAAATGTAGGAGGTGTTTACTTAAACTCTTACAGCAAATATCATTACAGATTAGACACTTTTCTTTTTTTAAATTTTGTGTGTCTGCTACCTAAATTTCAACCAAAATTTTCTCTACTTGATCTTTCTCTTAAGCTCTCTGCCTTCCCCCATATGGCTAGAACCCTTCTCTTTTCTCTCCTGATGTCATGAACTTATAAATTCCCTTTGGTCTAGAAATCTCAATATTCTCATTGTGACATGTGGCTGTCACAGGATCCTCCAGGTGTCACTTCACCAGCTGGAAACCTCTGTGGTCAGTGGTGCCTTCTGCCTAAGTATTGCTCACACCTGCTGGGCTCATTCTGTCCACTTGGCCTGGCAGGCTGTGCCATGCTACTGGCCTAGATTCCACACCTGCTAAGGGTGGTCCAGGTGTGGAGCAGTGAGGAGTGTGTGGACGAGCAAGCTCAGGGTCCAGCCACTGTGCATAGCAAGGGATGCTGGCTGCTTTGGCAGGGTGGGCAGCTCCAGGTGCTAGCACAGGTCCCAGCTCTGTGTGAGGATGTGGCTGGACCAGATGTAATCCACAAAGCTTCTGCTGTGGTCATCTACATCTGGATGAGGGGAACATGGTGTTGCCTGGAAGATTGGAGACACCAGGAACCACAGAGCCCCAAAGAGGGCGTCACAGCCCTGGCTCAGAGATCCCCTAGGTCTGGGCTACCTGAAGGGCCACAGTTCTTCTCTCCTTGTAGCCCACAACATGGCAAGTGGGAAGTGGGGTGTTTCAGCCATGTTTGTGTTACAGCTCTTTCAGTCACACCATTTGGCAGATCCTGAGTTCTTGTCCTACATCCAAGAAGAATGAGGTATGCGGACAACTGGTGGGTGAGTAAGGTGAAGAGGAGCTTCATTGAGCAAAAGAACAGCTCTCAGGAGACCTGAAGTGGGTAGCTCTCTTCCACAAGCAGGTCACACCGGCGAATGTCTAGCTTTCAGTGAAGAAGAGACCCAGAGCATGTAGCTCCTTTCCACAGACAGGTTGTCTTGATGTCTTTCTGTGAGTCTGGCTGAGTCCAGGTTTTTCTGGGCTTCTGAATTGGTCCATGGGCAGCCATGGGTGGGCCTGGAAAAAGCATCATAGGTTCTCACTCCTGGCGGTGGACTTCAGGTGGAACTGACAACTCGGCCTCCATGCTCAGGCTATCCTTGACCTGATGGTGGGGCTTCACTCCTTCCCACACAAGAACCTGTGTGCCTCCTACTTCCTCAGTCATGTTGTCCGTGGTGCCCAGGCTGCTCAAGTGAAGGGGCACATGCAGGCCCACACTGAGCCACCCCCAACTCAGAAGGAGGTGGTGCTCTCACCTTTTCCAGGCTCCACCAGGCCCAACAGAGGACCCAGCCCCAGCTGTGACTCTCCTGCTATAGCTGGCATCCTGGCACCCAGCAGTAGATGGGCTGCCACTGCTATTAGATGCATGTAATATCTTTGTTGCAGTCCTCATTCTCCCAGACCATCCCTGAGAGTGTTCTACTTTGCATGGAGGAATATGTGGGTATTTTCATAAATCAGGAGCCCTCTTCTAGAAAGTGACAAAGCATTTTCCTGAATGAAAATGTACTTATCTATGGAGTAGAAGAAATTGTATCAGTTTTTGTTTTAAATTCTAAATGATCTTTCCTTTTCCATGCTGCTGAAAAGACTGCCCCAGTTTCCAGTCTTGGATTGTGCATTGGTCTCTTCCGCTCTAATTCAGCAATTCTACTACTGGCTTTCCAAGTAACAGCCCATTCTGTATCATGGTGGCTTTTGGGACATTTTGGTTCCTGGAGTGCCTTTCTTCCAGGACCTCAATGAATCTCTCAAGCTACAGATTTCAATAGCAAAGTTACCATTTAATAGCGTAGAAAACGGAAGTCCACCAATATTAAATAAATTGCTGAAAGTAAAATGGTGCCTGAGCTAGAAGTAAAAACCTGACATGGGCCGGGCGCGGTGGCTCAAGCCTGTAATCCCAGCACTTTGGGAGGCCGAGGCGGGTGGATCACGAGGTCAAGAGATCAAGACCATCCTGGTCAACATGGTGAAACCC